>NC_091167.1:44509311-44574311 GCF_040958095.1 Procambarus clarkii | reverse complement strand
CGATCAGACTGTGTAACACAGTGGTTGCCAGGATCAGGTTGGGTTACCGTTACCTGTGGCAGGTGGCTGCAGGTGACGGATCTCCCAATCCTGAGCACTCCAGTTGCAAACTCTGTGAGCAGGAACTACGGCACGATCTCCTACACTACATCACCGAATGCCCAGTTCAGACCAGTTGGCATGAGGTACCTGGAGCTTTGCAATTACTTTATTCATCCTCGTGTTCTTGAAGATATCCTTATATTGCACCCACTTATTTGCCAGTGGAGGCTACTGAACATATGGCCCTGTATGACTAACCATTCTGCGAGATGGGGACTTTTAGTACCACTGCTGCCTTATTCACTCTTGTGTTGATGATATCCTCATAATGTTCCCAGAGTTTGCGAGTGCAGACTACTTATCACATGCCTCTGTATGACTAACCATCCTGTGTGATGGGGATTTTAGCATCAGCGTGGCTTTTGACACACTGTACTCCCCTTCATATAGTCTAGAGTAGGTAGTTCTTGACACCTACTTCATACCTGCTTGATAGGGTTCTAGGAGTTCTACTACCCAAGCCCGGTCCGAGGCCAGGCTTGACCTGTGAGTTTGGTCCACCAGGCTGTTGCTTGGAGCAGCCCGTAGGCCCACATACCCACTACAGCCCAATTGGTCCAGCACTTTTTTTTTATAAAACAGTCTATTTTCTCTTGAAGATGTCCACGGTCGTTCCGGCAATATCTCGTATAGTTGTTGGTAGGACGTTGGACAACCGTGGACCTCTGATGTTTATACAGTGTTCTCTGATTGTGCCCATGGCACCTCTGCTCTTCACTGGTTCTATTTTGCATTTTCTTCCATGTCGTTCACTCCAGTATATTGTTATTTTACTGTGCAGATTTGGGACCTGGCCCTCCAGTATTTTTCACGTGTATATTATTTGGTATCTCTCTCGTCTACTTTCTAGTGAGTACATTTGGAGAGCTTCGAGACGATCCCAATAATTTAGGTGTTTTATCTCGTCTATGCGTGCCGTATATGTTCTCTGTATTCCCTCTATTTCAGCAATCTCTCCTGGTCTGAAGGGGGAAGCGAGTACTGAGCAGTACTCAAGACGGGACAACACAAGTGACTTGAAGAGTACAACCATTTTGATGGGATCCCTGGATTTGAAAGTTCTCGTAATCCATCCTATCATTTTTCTGGCTGACGCAATATTTGCTTGGTTATGCTCCCCAAACGTTAGGTCGTCGGACATCATTATTCTCAGATCCTTGGCATGTTGTTTTCCTACTATGGGCAGATTCGATTGTGTTTTGTATCCTGTATTTCAGAGCCTCATTTTTGCCGTACCTGAGTACCTGGAATTTATCACTGTTAAACATCATGTTATTTTCTGCTGCCCAATCGAGAAGTTTGTTAATATCTGCTTGTAGTTTTTCAACGTCTTCAGCAGAGGTAATTTTCATACTGAGTTTGGTGTCATCTGCAAAGGATGACACGAAGCTGTGACTTGTATTTTTGTCTATATCCCATATGAGAATAAGGAACAGTAGCAGTGCAAGGACTGTACCCTGAGGTACAGAGCTTTTAACTGCGCTTGGATTCGATTTTATTTGATTGACTGTTACTCTTTGTGTTCTGTTCGACAGGAAATTGAGTATTCCAGCGTCCTACTTTACCAGTTATTCCCATTGACCTCATTTTGTTTGCTACCACTCCATGGTCACATTTGTCGAATGCCTTTGCAAAGTCCGTGTATACATCATCTGCATTCTGTTTTTCCTTCTAATGCCTCGGTGATTTTGTCGTAATGGTCAAGTAGCTGTGAGAGGCACGATCTTCCCGCTCTAAATCCATGTTGGCCTGGGTTGTGGAGGTCATTGGTCTCCATGAAACTGTTGACCTGACTCCTGATCACTCTCTCAAATACTTTCATTATGTGGGACGTTAGTGCATCTAGTCTATAATTCTTTTCCAGTGCTTTGCTTCCTCCCTTGTGTAGAGGGGCTATGTCTGCTGCTTTCAGCACCTCTGGTATCTGCTCCTTTGTCCAATGCTCTTCCTCCACACTATACTGAGTGCCTGTGCTACCGGCACTTTGCATTTCTTTATAAATATTGAATTCCATGAATCTGGACCCGGGGCTGAGTGCATGGGCATATTGTCAATTTCTCTTTCAAAATTTGACACGCTCGTGTTTATCAGTTATATTTACAGGGGATTGGATATCACGCATAAATAAGTTGTCAGGATCTTCCACTTTCATGCTGTGTATCAGTGCTAAACATGTCCTCATACTGCTTTTTTAGGATTTCGCTAATTTCTTTGTCATCCTCATTGTATGAACCTTCACTAATACGAATGGGTCCAATACTGGCAATGGTTTTTGCTTTTGATTTAGCATATGTGAAGAAATATTTTGGGATTCTTTATTTCTTGAATTGCTTTCTGTTCTAGTTGCCTTTCTTCAGTCTGGTATGAATGCTTCAGTCTCTGTTCGATGTCTTCAATCTCCTGTTTAAATTATTCCTTCTTTATATGGAAAGTCGTGTCTGCTTAAGCATTACCGCTAATTTCTTCCTTCTTTCGTAATGTCGTCTGCGTTCTCTTTCTACATTGGACCTCTTTCTGGCTTTCCTTAAAGAAACATGTTTCAGACAGACTTCATATGCTTCAGAAGTCAGTTTTTCTATTCCTTGTGTAGGATTTTTTTACTTATAAACATTCAATGGGAAAATGTGCTAAGTTCCTTGTTTATTTTCTCCCAGTCTATTTTTATTATTAAAATTGAATTTATTGACTAACCCTTCTCCTTTGTGGTTTCTCTTGGGCCTACTACCGTTATTAATGTTAGTTTGCACTTCACTGAGCTTGTGGTACGAGTACGTAGTGTCTGAGACTAATGTCTCTGATTAGCTCATCATTGTTCGTGAATATCAGGTCCAGCGTGTTCTCGTTCCCATGACACACCACACATCTGACTCACCACACACCTGACACACACCGCACCCCTGACACCACACAGCTGATGACACGCCACACAGCTGATGACACACCACACATCTTACCACACACCTGAAACACACCGCACCCCTGACACCACACAGCTGATGAACACGTCACACATCTACCTCACCACACACCACACCCCTGACACAAGGGGCCTCATAGACAAGCTCCCCTTGTCTATGGGGAGGACCAGGGGGCGCCCCTAGGCCAGGGGGCGCCACGCTCGATATCTCACTAACATTCTTTACCGAATGAGTCACTCGGACCTTCTGCCTTGGGGTACCTGGCTCCGGTTATCACACTCGCTCTTGTAGGGCTCTCTCGCTCCTGTGGGAGGGGGCTCTCTCGCTCCAGTGGGGGGGGGGGGCCCTCTCGCTCCTGCGGAGGGGGGGGCTCTCGCTCCTGCGGGGGGGGGGGCTGCTCTCGCTCCTGCGGAGGGGGGGGCTCTCGCTCCTGCGGAGGGGGGGGGCTCTCGCTCCTGCGGAGGGGGGGGCTCTCGCTCCTGCGGGGGGGGGCTGCTCTCGCTCCTGCGGGGGGGGGGCGGCTCTCGCTCCTGCGGGGGGGGCTGCTCTCGCTCCTGCGGGGGGGGGGCTCTCGCTCCTGCGGGGGAAGGCTCTCTCGCTCCTGCGGGGGAAGGCTGGCTCTCTCGCTCCTGCGGGGGAAGGCTCTCTCGCTCCTGCAGGGGAAGGCTGGCTCTCTCGCTCCTGCGGGGGAAGGCTGGCTCTCTCGCTCCTGCGGGGGAAGGCTGGCTCTCTCGCTCCTGCGGGGGAAGGCTGGCTCTCTCGCTCCTGCGGGGGAAGGCTGGCTCTCTCGCTCCGGCGGGGGAAGGCTGGCTCTCTCGCTCCGGCGGGGGAAGGCTGGCTCTCTCGCTCCGGCGGGGGAAGGCTGGCTCTCTCGCTCCGGCGGGGGAAGGCTGGCTCTCTCGCTCCTGCAGGGGAAGGCTGGCTCGCTCCTGCGGGGGAAGGCTGGCTCTCTCGCTCCGGCGGGGGAAGGCTGGCTCTCTCGCTCCGGCGGGGGAAGGCTGGCTCTCTCGCTCCTGCAGGGGAAGGCTGGCTCTCTCGCTCCGGCGGGGGAAGGCTGGCTCTCTCGCTCCGGCGGGGGAAGGCTGGCTCTCTCGCTCCGGCGGGGGAAGGCTCTCTCGCTCCTGCAGGGGAAGGCTGGCTCTCTCGCTCCTGCAGGGGAAGGCTGGCTCTCTCGCTCCTGCAGGGGAAGGCTGGCTCTCTCGCTCCTGCAGGGGAAGGCTGGCTCTCTCGCTCCTGCAGGGGAAGGCTGGCTCTCTCGCTCCTGCAGGGGAAGGCTGGCTCTCTCGCTCCTGCAGGGGAAGGCTGGCTCTCTCGCTCCTGCAGGGGAAGGCTGGCTCTCTCGCTCCTGCAGGGGAAGGCTGGCTCTCTCGCTCCTGCAGGGGAAGGCTGGCTCTCTCGCTCCTGCAGGGGAAGGCTGGCTCTCTCGCTCCTGCAGGGGAAGGCTGGCTCTCTCGCTCCTGCAGGGGAAGGCTGGCTCTCTCGCTCCTGCAGGGGAAGGCTGGCTCTCTCGCTCCTGCAGGGGAAGGCTGGCTCTCTCGCTCCTGCAGGGGAAGGCTGGCTCTCTCGCTCCTGCAGGGGAAGGCTGGCTCTCTCGCTCCTGCAGGGGAAGGCTGGCTCTCTCGCTCCTGCAGGGGAAGGCTGGCTCTCTCGCTCCTGCAGGGGAAGGCTGGCTCTCTCGCTCCTGCAGGGGAAGGCTGGCTCTCTCGCTCCTGCAGGGGAAGGCTCTCTCGCTCCTGCGGGGAAAGGCTGGCTCTCTCGCTCCTGCGGGGGAAGGCTGGCTCTCTCGCTCCTGCGGGAGAAGGCTGGCTCTCTCGCTCCAGCGGGGGAAGGCTGGCTCTCTCGCTCCTGCAGGGGAAGGCTGGCTCTCTCGCTCCTGCAGGGGAAGGCTGGCTCTCTCGCTCCTGCAGGGGAAGGCTGGCTCTCTCGCTCCTGCAGGGGAAGGCTGGCTCTCTCGCTCCTGCAGGGGAAGGCTGGCTCTCTCGCTCCTGCAGGGGAAGGCTGGCTCTCTCACTCCTGCAGGGGAAGGCTGGCTCTCTCGCTCCTGCGGGGGAAGGCTGGCTCTCTCGCTCCTGCGGGGGAAGGCTCTCTCGCTCCTGCGGGGGAAGGCTCTCTCGCTCCTGCGGGGGAAGGCTGGCTCTCTCGCTCCTGCGGGGGAAGGCTGGCTCTCTCGCTCCTGCAGGGGAAGGCTGGCTCTCTCGCTCCTGCAGGGGAAGGCTGGCTCTCTCGCTCCTGCAGGGGAAGGCTGGCTCTCTCGCTCCTGCAGGGGAAGGCTGGCTCTCTCGCTCCTGCAGGGGAAGGCTGGCTCTCTCGCTCCTGCAGGGGAAGGCTCTCTCGCTCCTGCAGGGGAAGGCTGGCTCTCTCGCTCCTGAGGGGGAAGGCTGGCTCTCTCGCTCCTGAGGGGGAAGGCTGGCTCTCTCGCTCCTGCAGGGGAAGGCTGGCTCTCTCGCTCCTGCAGGGGAAGGCTCTCTCGCTCCTGCGGGGAAAGGCTGGCTCTCTCGCTCCTGCGGGGGAAGGCTGGCTCTCTCGCTCCTGCGGGAGAAGGCTGGCTCTCTCGCTCCTGCAGGGGAAGGCTGGCTCTCTCGCTCCTGCAGGGGAAGGCTGGCTCTCTCGCTCCTGCAGGGGAAGGCTGGCTCTCTCGCTCCTGCAGGGGAAGGCTGGCTCTCTCGCTCCTGCAGGGGAAGGCTGGCTCTCTCGCTCCTGCGGGGGAAGGCTGGCTCTCTCGCTCCTGCGGGGGAAGGCTCTCTCGCTCCTGCAGGGGAAGGCTGGCTCTCTCGCTCCTGCAGGGGAAGGCTGGCTCTCTCGCTCCTGCAGGGGAAGGCTGGCTCTCTCGCTCCTGCAGGGGAAGGCTGGCTCTCTCGCTCCTGCAGGGGAAGGCTGGCTCTCTCGCTCCTGCAGGGGAAGGCTGGCTCTCTCGCTCCTGCGGGGGAAGGCTCTCTCGCTCCTGCGGGGGAAGGCTGGCTCTCTCGCTCCTGCAGGGGAAGGCTGGCTCTCTCGCTCCTGCAGGGGAAGGCTGGCTCTCTCGCTCCTGCAGGGGAAGGCTGGCTCTCTCGCTCCTGCAGGGGAAGGCTGGCTCTCTCGCTCCTGCAGGGGAAGGCTGGCTCTCTCGCTCCTGCGGGGGAAGGCTGGCTCTCTCGCTCCTGCGGGGGAAGGCTGGCTCTCTCGCTCCTGCGGGGGAAGGCTCTCTCGCTCCTGCGGGGGAAGGCTCTCTCGCTCCTGCAGGGGAAGGCTGGCTCTCTCGCTCCTGCAGGGGGAAGGCTGGCTCTCTCGCTCCTGCAGGGGAAGGCTGGCTCTCTCGCTCCTGCAGGGGAAGGCTGGCTCTCTCGCTCCTGCAGGGGAAGGCTGGCTCTCTCGCTCCTGCAGGGGAAGGCTGGCTCTCTCGCTCCTGCAGGGGAAGGCTGGCTCTCTCGCTCCTGCAGGGGAAGGCTCTCTCGCTCCTGCAGGGGAAGGCTGGCTCTCTCGCTCCTGAGGGGGAAGGCTGGCTCTCTCGCTCCTGCAGGGGAAGGCTGGCTCTCTCGCTCCTGCAGGGGAAGGCTCTCTCGCTCCTGCGGGGAAAGGCTGGCTCTCTCGCTCCTGCGGGGGAAGGCTGGCTCTCTCGCTCCTGCGGGAGAAGGCTGGCTCTCTCGCTCCTGCAGGGGAAGGCTCTCTCGCTCCTGCAGGGGAAGGCTGGCTCTCTCGCTCCTGAGGGGGAAGGCTGGCTCTCTCGCTCCTGCAGGGGAAGGCTGGCTCTCTCGCTCCTGCAGGGGAAGGCTGGCTCTCTCGCTCCTGCAGGGGAAGGCTGGCTCTCTCGCTCCTGCAGGGGAAGGCTGGCTCTCTCGCTCCTGCAGGGGAAGGCTGGCTCTCTCGCTCCTGCAGGGGAAGGCTGGCTCTCTCGCTCCTGCAGGGGAAGGCTGGCTCTCTCGCTCCTGCAGGGGAAGGCTCTCTCGCTCCTGCAGGGGAAGGCTGGCTCTCTCGCTCCTGAGGGGGAAGGCTGGCTCTCTCGCTCCTGCAGGGGAAGGCTCTCTCGCCCCTGCGGGGAAAGGCTGGCTCTCTCGCTCCTGCGGGGGAAGGCTGGCTCTCTCGCTCCTGCGGGAGAAGGCTGGCTCTCTCGCTCCTGCGGGGGAAGGCTGGCTCTCTCGCTCCTGCAGGGGAAGGCTGGCTCTCTCGCTCCTGCGGGGGAAGGCTGGCTCTCTCGCTCCTGCGGGGGAAGGCTGGCTCTCTCGCTCCTGCGGGGGAAGGCTGGCTCTCTCGCTCCTGCGGGGGAAGGCTCTCTCGCTCCTGCGGGGGAAGGCTGGCTCTCTCGCTCCTGCGGGGGAAGGCTGGCTCTCTCGCTCCTGCAGGGGAAGGCTGGCTCTCTCGCTCCTGCAGGGGAAGGCTGGCTCTCTCGCTCCTGCAGGGGAAGGCTGGCTCTCTCGCTCCTGCAGGGGAAGGCTGGCTCTCTCGCTCCTGCAGGGGAAGGCTGGCTCTCTCGCTCCTGCAGGGGAAGGCTGGCTCTCTCGCTCCTGCGGGGGAAGGCTGGCTCTCTCGCTCCTGCGGGGGAAGGCTGGCTCTCTCGCTCCTGCAGGGGGAAGGCTGGCTCTCTCGCTCCTGCGGGGGAAGGCTGGCTCTCTCGCTCCTGCGGGGGAAGGCTGGCTCTCTCGCTCCTGCGGGGGAAGGCTGGCTCTCTCGCTCCGGCGGGGGAAGGCTGGCTCTCTCGCTCCGGCGGGGGAAGGCTGGCTCTCTCGCTCCGGCGGGGGAAGGCTGGCTCTCTCGCTCCGGCGGGGGAAGGCTGGCTCTCTCGCTCCGGCGGGGG
Organism: Procambarus clarkii; assembly: GCF_040958095.1. Lineage (NCBI taxonomy): Eukaryota > Metazoa > Arthropoda > Malacostraca > Decapoda > Cambaridae > Procambarus > Procambarus clarkii. Next base: position 44,566,523 of record NC_091167.1, on the reverse strand, counting down.
AAGGCTGGCTCTCTCGCTCCGGCGGGGGAAGGCTGGCTCTCTCGCTCCGGCGGGGGAAGGCTGGCTCTCTCGCTCCGGCGGGGGAAGGCTGGCTCTCTCGCTCCGGCGGGGGAAGGCTGGCTCTCTCGCTCCGGCGGGGGAAGGCTGGCTCTCTCGCTCCGGCGGGGGAAGGCTGGCTCTCTCGCTCCGGCGGGGGAAGGCTGGCTCTCTCGCTCCGGCGGGGGAAGGCTGGCTCTCTCGCTCCGGCGGGGGAAGGCTGGCTCTCTCGCTCCGGCGGGGGAAGGCTGGCTCTCTCGCTCCGGCGGGGGAAGGCTGGCTCTCTCGCTCCGGCGGGGGAAGGCTGGCTCTCTCGCTCCGGCGGGGGAAGGCTGGCTCTCTCGCTCCGGCGGGGGAAGGCTGGCTCTCTCGCTCCGGCGGGGGAAGGCTGGCTCTCTCGCTCCGGCGGGGGAAGGCTGGCTCTCTCGCTCCGGCGGGGGAAGGCTGGCTCTCTCGCTCCGGCGGGGGAAGGCTGGCTCTCTCGCTCCGGCGGGGGAAGGCTGGCTCTCTCGCTCCGGCGGGGGAAGGCTGGCTCTCTCGCTCCGGCGGGGGAAGGCTGGCTCTCTCGCTCCGGCGGGGGAAGGCTGGCTCTCTCGCTCCGGCGGGGGAAGGCTGGCTCTCTCGCTCCGGCGGGGGAAGGCTGGCTCTCTCGCTCCGGCGGGGGAAGGCTGGCTCTCTCGCTCCGGCGGGGGAAGGCTGGCTCTCTCGCTCCGGCGGGGGAAGGCTGGCTCTCTCGCTCCGGCGGGGGAAGGCTGGCTCTCTCGCTCCGGCGGGGGAAGGCTCTCTCGCTCCGGCGGGGGAAGGCTGGCTCTCTCGCTCCGGCGGGGGAAGGCTGGCTCTCTCGCTCCGGCGGGGGAAGGCTCTCTCGCTCCGGCGGGGGAAGGCTGGCTCTCTCGCTCCGGCGGGGGAAGGCTCTCTCGCTCCGGCGGGGGAGAGCCTTCTACACATAACAATTATGTGTAGAAGGTAACACCCAGCAGAAGACAAATCTGGGAAATTCCCCCACAAAAGTTATGTTCCAGAATTACGGTGGCAGGAATATTATAGTTAATAATTCCCTGTGTCGGGGGGACAGGAAGCCAGAGTGTATTCATACACATTTGGCTTTTATCAAGGACCCCCCCCCCCCAGGGCTCACTTACTGACCCCGCCCAAGATGCAACCCCAGAACAAGCTGACTAACTCCTGAGTACCTATTCACTGCTAGGGGAACAGAGGCATTAGGTGAAAGGAAATGTGCCCAACCATTTCTGCCCCGCCCAGGATTCGAATTCGGAATTCTGGATTGTGCGTCGAGAACGAACCCGACTTCTACCGGGACCCTCAAAATATGTATTGGAACTCCTCCTCCTGACATGATAGTACTGATAGTAACTATTTGGCCAGAGTACTAATATGTAGTCATGGACCACCAAAAACATCATTTTTGTACTTTTAATTTTAGTCACAAAAACAAGCTAAAAATCCAACTTGCATTCCTAGGTCTAGTACAGTACATATATACTATATTACGTCTAGGATAGCGTGTATTAGGCCGAGGATTGCTAGGAGAGGCTGGGTTACGGTCTATATCTTGCGGTTACACAAATTCTCATTTGGCCAAATTTAATAATACAACACCTTTTGTTTGATGGCCCATCACTACATAATGGTACTGTCCACCAAACAATTACTGTAAGTGCCGTCATTGAAGGAGGATGGGCTAGGGTTATTGGGCCAGTTTCGTGGCCCTTGGTAATATCTAGGGACCCTCGCCTTCCCACTTAGTGTCTGGCGCCACACGTCCAGTGATGGGTCAGCTGTCTTCCTCTAGGGCGTCCTGTGTGGGGGGGGTCAGCCACGATGGCTGCTTAACACCCTCCAGACAGACCAGGGGCCAGATTAACGAAGCAGTTACGAAAGTACTTACGAACCTGCACATCTTTTCTCAATCTTTGGCGGCTTTGTTTACAATTATTAAACAGTTAATGAGCTCCGAAGCACCAGGAGGTTGTTTATAACAATAACAACAACTGATTGGAAAGTTTTCATGCGTGTAAACTGTTGAATAAATGTAAACAAAGCCGTCAAAGATTGAGGAAAGATGTACACGTTCGTAAGTGGTATCGTAACCGCTTCGTGAATCTCGCCCCCAGACACGGATGAGGCGTCCTGCCACGAGGTGCCCTAGGCACTGATCGCAAAACACGTACACAACTTTAGGGCAGGGGCCTCTGTTCTTTATATATAGGCTGTGACCAGAGTTAGGACCCGCAGGTTTGTAAAAAGTGTTTAACAGAAGCCCGCCTGATATTCTGCTACTCTACAAACATACGAGCAACAACAACACAGCCTATGTGGAATGTATTAGAAGAGGCGGGAGCAGCAACCCATCCTCCGAATTGACAGTACTGTTTAATGTAATTAGTTCATTTCCTGACTGTTAGGAATAGTACATAATTACACTTACTTGTGCCGTTACATTTACCTCCCCATTTATTCTCGTTTTCTGCCAAGACGCTCAGAATTTTAGGATGAATTTTTCAAATTCAATTAGCTATACACAAGGTTTAAATATCAGGAATTTCTTTTTCAGCTTTATTAAACAAGAGATGTTATACAAAACTTGAAAATATCCTGAGTTACTTTACAATTTATTGTAATATTTTAGTTTGGTTTTATTAGTTTTATAACATTAATATCATTATAGCTATAGGTTAAGTACTCATTGTAATTAAGAAGACAAAATGCTTATCTTCAAACACTAAGAATGTTAGGTGAGGTTGTGGTTTTCTATTCAGTTTTTCAGGTAAACTCAAATATTCACAATATATTTGACAGTACGGTTTAATACTAAGTGAAAACAAGTAAAATTTCCGACTGCTAGGAATAGTATATAATTACACTTGTGCTGTTACATTTACCTCCCCATTACTGGCGGACGGGCTGGGGAGCCGACGTTAACGCCAAACATGGATTCCGCGCAGTTTTATAACAAAGTCCAAAAGGGTCGAGAGTCATCATTGCAAACGAGTGACAGTTAAGGAAGCGCCCAGGAACTATAATTAAATTCAAGCAAACACCAACTTGGTGTTCGCACATTCACCAGTGTGTTTTTTTTATCTTGTGTGTGTATAAGTTGGTTTGTCTGCCCAAGGTTGGACGTCAGCCTCACTCAACTTGGTACAGGGTAACTGCAGGGTGGAGAGTTTACCAACATAGCGGGTAGGGGTCGGCCCCATTGCTCCAATAAGGAATCTACTCCCATGGCCACACTTGTAAGACCGGAGTTGAAAGATGGATACACACATTATACATACAGTATATTATATATGCGAACAAGCTTGAATGGTCCCCAAGTCAATATGCAACTGAAAACTCCACACCATTATAAATTATTATTATTTTATATATATATATATATATATATATATATATATATATATATATATATATATAAACTGAAAACTCACACCCCAGAAGTGGCTCGAACCCATACTGCCAAGGTCACTCTGCAACTGGTGTACAGGACCCCTTAACCACTCTACCATCACGACCGGACAAATGATGATGGTAGCCCCATCAGCCCGCCGGCACACTGATGGTAAACTTGGGCATGGTATTTTATCAAATCACCTCATTCTTTGGGGCACACGTGACTAGCACAAATGCGAACAAGCCTGAATGGTCCCCAGGCAGTATGAGTGCTCCTGGCAGTATGGGTTCCTGTCACTTCTGGGGTGTGAGTTTTCAGTTGCATATATGCCTGGGGACCATTCAGGCTTGTTTGCATATTATTTAAAAATATATAAATATATAATATATATATATATATATATATATATATATATATATATATATATATATATATATATATAGTGACGATAATCTCTTTCAAGAGAGATTGAGCCTGCTCTTCCCTACAAAGTACGTCAATATACAAGATAATATAGAAGATACGTCCAGCAAGTATTGCCAAACGTTTTGCCCAGAGAGCAAATCGTACCCAGCACACAGTGACACCTGCTACCCGCCACCGTAACCAGCAAACTGCTCATCCTTTGCCTGCCTGTCGCTGATTGGCTGGTGTCCCGTCGCACCTGCCCTCCGCCCTCCACCACAAGTCGATGTCTGGGCTGCAGTGCTCCAGTATCGTCACAATATCTCGGTGCTCCAAGCAGTTGATATCTCTCGCTGGTAGACTAAGCCTTGGCTTTCGTGTACTAAGGGAGGTGGCAGCTCGAAGCCGGTATTCCAGCACCACTAATACTTTATTTTGCTATCACTGTAACTCACTTAACGTAACTTTTCATTTGCCAGTGATTATTCATATTATTTTGTTTGTTGACTTGTCTTTCATATTTTATGTGCTTAACTTTATTCATGTCTTGTTTTTCTAAAGTAATTATAATTTCATTGTTAATTTACTTGTGTGTCTTCCCATTACCTTACCACAGACGAAAGCTCCAGCTTTTCTCTTTTTTTTCTATTATGTGACGAGGCCCTGCCCCTAGCTTTTGAAACAGCCGAGCACCAATGCTTTACCGCCACAATATATATATATATATATATATATATATATATATATATATATATATATATATATATATATATATATATATATGTCGTACCTAATAGCCAGAACTCACTTCTCAGCCTACTATTCAAGGCCCGATTTGCCTAATAAGCCAAGTTTTCATGAATTAATGTTTTTTCGTCTACCTAACCTACCTAACCTAACCTAGCTTTTTTTGGCTACCTAACCTAACCTTACCTATAAATATAGGTTAGGTTAGGTTAGGTAGGGTTGGTTAGGTTCGGTCATATATCTACGTTAATTTTAACTCCAATAAAAAAAAATGACCTCATACATAGAGAAAAGGGTTGCTTTATCATTTCATAAGAAAAAAATTATAGTAAATATATTAATTCAGGAAAACTTGGCTTATTAGGCAAATCGGGCCTTGAATAGTAGGCTGAGAAGTGAGTTCTGGCTACTAGGTACGACATATATATATATATATATATATATATATATATATATATATATATATATATATATATATATATATATATATATATATATGTCGTACCTAGTAGCCAGAACTCACTTTTTGGCCTACTATTCAAGGCCCGATTTGCCTAATAAGCCAAGTTTTCCTGAATTAATATATTTTTTCTAATTTTTTTCTTATGAAATTATAAAGCTACCCATTTCATTATGTATGAGGTCAATTTTTTTTTATTGGAGTTAAAATTAACGTAGATATATGACCAAACCTAACCAACCCTACCTAACCTAACCTAACCTATCTTTATAGGTTAGGTTTGGTTAGGTAGCCGAAAAAGTTAGGTTAGGTTAGGTTAGGTAGGTTAGGTAGTCGAAAAACAATTAATTCATGAAAACTTGGCTTATTAGGCAAATCGGGCCTTGCATAGTAGGCTGAGAAGTGCGTTCTGGCTACTAGGTACGACATTATATATATATATATATATATATATATATATATATATATATATATATATATATATATATTATATATATATATATATATATATATATATATATATATATATATATATATATATATATATATATTGTACCTAGTAGCCAGAACGAAGTACTCGGCCTACTATACAAGGCCCAATTTGCCTAATAGGCCAAGTTTTCCTGAATTTGTATATTTTTTCGATTTTTTTTGTGATATGATAAAGCTGTCCATTTCATTATGTAAGAGTTAGGTTCTTTCCATTTGAGTTAAAAGTAACCTAGATATATGACCGAACCTAACCAACCCTACCTAACCTATCTTAACCTAAACTAATATAAGTCAATAATTTATGTTTTTAACAATGTAATAATAATATTTCAAATAAACGAATGGGAAACAATATTTTGAAAATAAAGAAAATCACTGTCTATTAGGCAAATCGGGCCTTGCATAGTAGGCAGAGAAGTGCGTTCTGGCTACTAGGTACGACATTATATATTACGGAAAAGCATATGTGAAAAATAGAGAATGCTAAACGCGTTTTCGGCTTATTTCGTCTTCATCAGAGCAGATGAGAATGAAGGCGAAAAACCAGTAAATTTACAGGTTAGTATCCTTTGACATATGACACCTTGCAAGGTGCTGATAAAATCATTCAGTGATATGAAACACTCGCTGAGAGAACAAAACTCTGAAATTAGAAAGCATCTTCAGGTAAAATCTTTCAAAGTTGTCTCGGCCTGACCAATGCTTCGAATCGCGCTCGGAACCTCCTGTCAGGCGTTCAACGAAGGATCGTTATGAGAAAAATATCCAAATGCTAAATATAAACGCGGGGTCCTGCAAGTTTCATCGGTTCATTGCTGTTCCAGGTACAGGTGAACGAAAAGAACTGTGTGAACTGTCTACATGGCATGTTTATTATCTACGTAAATACTAGGAGCTACTGGAGGATTTAAACAACTGCAAGAATGGTCGCCAAATGATTTCTGGAATTCAATCCTATCAAGTGCAAAGCAATGAGAAAGGAAAGGGGTGGAAGAACCCGGAAGTACAGTACAGATTATGAGGGAGACAGCTGTCAGCTTCGGGAAAGGCTCCAAGGATAGTTACCAACACCACGTCTAATTCAAGAAGCGAATATAATCAGAATAACGTCAGAGGAATAGGCGAAGCTTGTAGACAAGAATGGTTTTAAGGTGTCTTGATTAAGAATCACTCAGAACAGTATACAAAACCTACACGAGACCAGTTCCAGAATATGCAGCTCCTGCATACAACTCGCCTTGTAAAACTTAAGACGATACAAATGCTTGCTACGAGTCTGGGTCCAGAACTAAGCTATGATTTCAAACTAAGAGTATAAAAAGTAACATTATTGTAAAAGACAAGACCTAGTAAAGACATGATCACAACGTCCAAAATTTTATGAGGCGTAAACAAAGACAAGACAAAAGAACACTAAACAATGGATATAAATTGAATAGAGAGTTTAGGTTCAGGACAGACCTGGGTAAATATTGGTTTGTAAATGAGTAATTGATCTATGGAACAAATAACCAGGTAACATAATAGACTTCGGATCACTTGATTGTTTCAAGCGTAGGTTATACATATATATATACAAATGCTGAATGAATATAAATAGGAGCTGCCTCGTGCGGTCAATAGGCCTCAATTCTGTGATTTCCTTTACTCTCATAATCGAGAAGCAGAAGAAGGATCAGGCGGAAACTAAATCTAAAGCTACACATATACAAGATTAGTCACAATTTACAAGTAAAATGCATGGAGGCAGATAGTGGATGCAAATTATATTCCCAGTCGTAAATGCAGTTATAATGGAATCAGACGGCTGGGAATAGTGCCACCAAACTATTAACAAAGAAAGTGGCAAGATCCAAGAGCTGGATTTTTCCACCCAACCACCCCCAAACACGAATATTCAAAAGCACACACACACAATCGGCAGGGTTGATAAAGACAGGCTATTTAACACAAGGGGCACACGCACTAGGGGACACGGGTGGAAACTGAGTGCCCAAATGAGCCACAGAGATATTAGAAAGAACTTTATTAGTGTCAGAGTGGTTGACAAATGGAATGCACTAGGATGTGATGTGGTGGAGGCTGACTCCATACACAGCTTCAAGTGTAAATATGATAGAGCCCAATAGGCTCAGGAATCTGTACACCTGTTGATTGACGGTTGAGAGGCGGGACCAAAGAGCCAGAGCTCAACCCCCGCAAGCACAACTAGGCTAGTGCAACTAGGTGAGTACACACACACACACACACACCAGACGATCACGGATAACAAAAATGATCAAAGTGACACCAAGAAAGATAACATGCGCGTTATCGCCCATTGTCAAGCCATTCATCACTCAACCCCCGCCCCCTAAATTATACTCATCCCTCGTCCTCTAGGTAAACTCAACCCGCCCGCCTCTACCTAGACTCCGAGTAAACCAACAAACCCGTCATTCACCGCGGTTTACTCTCCATCCAGACACTTGACATTTGCCATGCAGGAACACACACACACATTACATTCTCTCGTCTGAACTACAGCAGCTGGCGACTATTACGTATTGAGACACTCGCTTCCTGGTGTCGGCACTTGGAAACGTTTACACGTGACGTTTACTTACCGAGTTCACTACAGTAAGCTATTGTAGAAGCCTTGATAACCTTCCAGAGGTTGAGTGGCTCTAATTCCAATAATAAACTTACTGGTTGGTCAATAGGCTATTATGGGGGCCTTAATAACCCTTAGATTGATAAGCCGTCAAGTCCAACATTAAACTCAAACACCTATATCTAGATATAACCCTCCTAGAAATAATCATGCCTTTATATTCCACGACCAAGATAACCAATTATTAAACTAAACAGGTAAAGCGTACGTCAAAATGCGACGTGCTATCAAGAAAACTGGTCGTTTTCTCGATAACAATAATAATAATTACACAAATAATGTCAAAGCGTTTTGTGCCATATAACGCACGATTAATATAATCTAGTAATTATTACGCAACTTTTAGTTAAGTGACGCAAAATGTGTGTTCAAAACGTCCCAAGAGTCACGATAACACCCCTCCTTAATTAGTGATTTGATAGGCGAATGGTTTGCGAATTTTAAAATTTAACTGTTGACCACAAACCACTCTAGATAGAGGGGTCACAGTGAAGAGGTTTGCGTATGTATTCAGTAATACTATTTGTAAAATAAAGTCATTATTACTGTAGTTGTGTGTAAACAAATGCGTAAGTTTATACGCCAGTGTCACTGGGCGTCGGGCAGGTAGAACAGTCAGCAGTATGTGGTGTGGCGTATGTGTGTATTAAGCAGTATGTGGTGTGGCGTATGTGTGTATTGAGCAGTATGTGGTGTGGCGTATGTGTGTATTGAGCAGTATGTGGTGTGGCGTATGTGTGTATTGAGCAGTATGTGGTGTGGCGTATGTGTGTATTGAGCAGTTTGTGGTGTGGCGTATGTGTATTGAGCAGTTGCGTGTGCGAGGGCGTATATATACATAAGCGTATGTATACGCCAGTGTCAATAAAGTGTCGGGCAGGTACCTACCTCCTCGTTGAGGCCCAGCTGAGCGGCCGTCGACCACACCACCACAGCCAAACACATCACTATGGCCTCCAGCCTTCCAACGTTCATTTTGACAAACTTAACAATACAGAGCTCTATGCACGTGTATATATATATATATAAATATATACATACATATATATATTTACATCTATATATATAGCCTTTTAATACCACACACTTAGTAGATTCAGTCTTGACTAATAGCACCCGAGATCACATTATGAAGGTCAGTAAGGTGACGTATTGTTTAGATATCATTGTGGTCGGTGGTATGTGGTAGAGCGAGTGTCTCAGGTGTGCGGGGACGGCGAGGAGCGGTGGGCGTACGACCGTCCAGCGCTGGGGTTCACGCGGCACTGTCGCCTAACTCTCTGTTGCCTTTCGCCGCCGCCGCCAGCTGGCATATGGCGAATTTTTGAGCGCCGCTTTTACATTATTCTTTCCTATGTCCTGATATCCTTTCTAATATTTATGTTTCTATATATTATCTGAAGATGGGCAATGGCAAGACGCGATACAATAATTATCATCTTAATTAGCAATAAATAATACATCAGGCTACACTACGTCGTTCCAATACATAATTGGAGTATTTTTTTTGTATTTGTCACTCCACCACCAATGTTGTAACTACCTGTCATCTTCCTCTGTAGTAACATTTCTAACGGAGACAACGGTCACCAGGAGGTTTGAAACGCCAATTTCCAAGAAATAATCACTTTAATTTTTTAAATTTTGCCCCGAGGGGCGAGTTTATTGGGCAGCTTTACACCAATACAATTGTATTTATGGTGATACAATTTCACTTTAGTATGTACATAGATGTAATTTCTCAGTGCGTTAATTATTCTCTGCCAGCGTTTATTCCTCAACTAACTCCATTATTTCCCTACGCCTCGCAAGCTTTTGTAGATTAGAACAGACGCAGCAAGAGTCATAATCTTCTTTATATACGTTCATTTTGAAGATGTATTATTATTTGAAGATGTATCCCTTTTGAAGATGCATTATTATACGAAAGTATTCAAGGAAATTCCTGTTTCAATTCTTCCTCCGTGGTCTGACACTGTCATACATGTATTGGTAACTGTCATACATGTATTGGTAATTACCTTCATCAATTCCTAAGGGACAAAGGTCATGGGAGGATTGAAGACCACTGACGCACAGGAAAGAAACACCCCATAACCTTGGCAGTCTGTTTCTTTGTTTTAAAATTTTACATCGATTTAATGTCATTTCCAAGTATCTCATACGTTTTCACAATGCCTCTTAATTCTTCGTTTCTCCTCCACTGAACGATAGTTTTGGATTTCCAGGATTCTGACAGTCAACTCAAACATTGAGTTGATTGTCAGAATCCTGATAAACAACTCAAACAATCCTGTTTGAGTTGATAATGTCAACTCAAACTTTTAATTAATCCCATACGCAGGTGTGTCTGTATGTGTGTGTAATTACCTAAGTGTAGTTACGGTATGAGAGCTACGCTCGTGGTGTCCCGTCTTCCCAGTACTCTTTGTCGTATAACTCTTTGAAACTACTGACTGTCGTGGAGGTTTTGGCCTCCACCACCTTCTCACTTAACTTGTTCCGACTGTCTACCATTCTAGAAAGTGAATTTGCTAATATTTTTCCAGCAGCTTTGTTTAATTTTATTAAATTTATGACATCTTGCTCTAGAAGTTCCCAAGGCCTGGCGCACGGCTGTGGTGGTGCTGGAGCAGATTACGACAGTAATCCCACGCACCGACAACTGGATGTGTGAGATGTGGAGTGAAATCTACATTTATTTAATATTATTTTTACTTTTTTTTTTACTTCTTCAAGAATAGTACAAAGAGTCTGTTGTCCCATTAATTCAATAAATTCCTCACATATATTTGCAGATAAATATGACGGATTTCCTTATCCAGGATATCCATACCTTTTGAGATGGTCTTCCAAGAAAGGATCAAATTCACTCAGCAGCTCTAGTATACCTAAATAGTTGACATTTTTTGCTGACTCAATAACCTGATTTTTTCCACGAAATGACAAACCTATAGAGGCAAGAAAGCGATTACAGAAACCACACGTGTCAACACTTTATGCCAATGTTCTAAACGATGTTCTCTGAGCGATGTTGCTCAAGCAATAAAAAATCTACACTACAGCTTCCATATCAAATCAAATCAAAATCAAATGTTTATTCAGGTAAAGTACATACATACAAAGTGAGATACAAGCATTGATGGATTTATAGATAGAGCTAGCACATACAAAGCCTAAAGCCACTATTACGCAAAGCGTTTCGCGCAGATATGCCTTATCAAATATGCTGGCATGAACTTTCGATGTTCTTCTCCATTTTCATGTTTGCTTCCAGTCATTGAACAAAATGTAGCAAAGAGAAATTCCTTCTTGGATAATAGGCGACATTGAAAGCAGTACAAACGACCTTGGGATGGTGATTGGAGTAGCCATTCACGTTTTACATACTCGTCATTCCGGAGTTCACGTTTGAACACATTGTTTGATAAATACCTTACCTTTATATTCTCTACGCCAGCTGTTGTATACGTTCTACGTGAATTTTAAAGGTTACTATCATGATTTTAACATGATGAGGGCCCACTACGAATTCAGTAATCTATTGTGTAATCTATTAATGTCCCATTGCCTCGGATCTGTCTCTTGGATTGCAAACAACTTTACTGTTATAGCTTTGGGTATTTCCACTTGTAAACTGTCAACCAGCAACAAGCAATGATGGTATGTCTGCTGAAACTGGGTGATTGGTAGCAGGAATGGCTGTAGATGTGGATGCTCCATTTGAAGGAACAGTACTAGTGGCTGACACTGCAGGAGTAGATGCTGATGTGGATGCTATATCTGAAGGAATGGTATGAGTGGCTGTTGTTGCACCTGTGTTGAGCCACGATGTTATTTTTGGAAGTTTCCTATTTTTTCCTTCTCCTCTACAGCTCTCTTTCTCTTCTGTGCTCCACTCAAAACATTACGTTTCATTTCTGTTGAAAGGGTATTCACCTGGAAATATATATCTTAAATATTTAGTATTTAGTCCCACACCAGGATGTAGGGTTATATTATTTAAGTGTGCTTGAAACAAGACTTAAATAATTAAACATTTTGCTTCCATACTGAACATGTCCTATGTTCGTGGGGCCCCCGGGCAAGTACCCATCGGGCCCAAGCGGTAAGACGGCTCTGCCTAAAAAAGGCTTTCGAGTCTCACAAAAGAAGTTGTTTTGGAAACTGGAACATATTGTAAAAGTGACAGGGATTCTTTTAACATGGATTAAAAATTTTATGACAGAAAAACGAGGGCAGTAATTAGAGGCAATGTATCAGACTCGAGACCTGTAATGCTCATTATCAACATAAACGCTCTACCAGAAGGAATATAGAATTATATGAACATGTTTACTGATGACACCAAGCTACTAGGAAAGGTAAGAAACTTGGACGATTATCATGCCCTTCAAGAAGACATGGACCAAATAAGTGTATGGAGCAATACTTGGCAAGTGGAATGTAATGTGAATAAATGTCACGTCATGGAATGTGGAAAAGAAGAAAATAGGTCACATACACAACCTACAAATTACGTGAAATGCTTAAAAGAAATCTGATAAGTTGTATATAAGGGTGGTTCTAGATAGAAAACTGACACATGAGGACCACATTAAGAACATTGTACAAGGAACATATGTTACGCTTTCAAATTTTAAAATTGCTATTAAATACGAGGATGGTGAAATATTAATCTTTGTGAGACCAAAATTAGAATATGCAGCAGTTGTATGGTGCACATATCTAAAGAAGCACATTAACAAACTGGATAAGGCAAAAAGACATGCAACAAAATGGCTTCAGGAACACAAAGACAAGAGCTATGAGGAGAGGTTAAAGGTGTTAAATATAACAAAGCTAGAAGATAGTAGAAAAGGAGGTGATATGATCAGTACATACAAAATATTAATGGAAATCGACAAAAGTGATAAAGAAAAATTCTTGAAACTTGAAACTTGAAGAACAAAAGGATTTAAACTAAGTAAACAAAGCTGCCGATAAATCATTAGAAAGTTCACTTTTGCGGAATGGTAAACGGTTGGAACAAATTAAGTGAGGTGGTGGATGCCAAAACCGCTAGAAGTTTCAAAGCGTTATATGGCACTTTAATAAGAGTATTAGGAAGATGGGACACCACGAGCGAAGCTCTCTACACTTGGGTAATTACCTATGAGTTCAAATTGTTTTGCACCTCCTTGTAGAATGTCCTGATTTTCGGGATGATTGTAGGTCTTGCTTTCTTAATATCCCTTTGGGCCACTTGACCCTCGATGTAATTCTTGGTGAATCTGATATCTTTGATGTCACTTGTCTACCTGTTGACTACTTGTTATTGATTTTCAGGATAAGCGTCCCAGCAGCCCGGCCTCTGACCAGGTCTCATCAACCAGGCCGTTTGATGCAGCACCCTGAGTGATCATTTAAAGGTGCTTATCAAACACCTTGCCTTATATCGTTTTTGTTCTTGTATTGGCATCTTGAATGATCATTGGCACCTTCTGGTGCTACATTGTCTTCCCAGCTTGATGCCTACTTTTGATAATTACTTAACTGAATTTCAATCTCTTGCCTGCTCAACAATCAGCAAGGAAGACAGGAATACTGTATTGTGAGGAGCTTGGGTAAGTGGGATCTTGTGTTCGTCAGGTGTTGACACCTGGTGGTAGTCGGGTATAGTGTCCAGGTAGGGCAAACTGCAGTTGACAAGAGCACCTACTGCAAATCTTTGGGATATTATTTAGCTACTACTAATTAGGATACAAACTAGGATACTGGAATACTAACTAATTGGATTAACTAATTAGGAGGAGCTTCGAGTTTATAGAATGTGCAGTCGTCCCAACTTGGCTGAGTATTCTCTAGTGTGTCTCTTTACCATCCATATGACCCAAAAGGGACAATTTGAAAAGATCTCTACTGAATAGGTTTATTGACCTGCCTGACAAAGAGTAGACCTTTCCTGGGACCTGGATGTTCGTGTTCTTAGTGAGCAACAGAGATGTATTCATTCTGCACAATGTACATCACAAATGGTATAAAAACAATGTAAGTACAAAAATTATTTTATTATCACGTATGACCATGATGGACATAATGCTTAAAAGAATACACCAAAATGTGGGCAGTATTGACAATGTTCGGTTGACAAATGCTCGGCAAGACATTCTTTTAAGGCAATGAACATTTTGCCTTCAAATAATATTGCAACATGGTATTAAAGTTAGTGCCGATAACAAGTAGCAACCAGATAAAGGCAAGAAGCCTTAAATGCTACTTTGAGCTCTTAATCAAGCATGGTGGATCTAGTTTTATGATTGGCTAGCTGGTTTTACAATACTTCAAGTGTTGTCTAGGAACTCAGCCTATTGTCATCCTTCCTGTATTATTCTGTGCCTTATTAGTAGGAGCTCTAAGCTGGGAGACTCTGTTACTAGCATACACATATAATGTGGCAAGATCAGCATATGTGAACCTTTCTTATAGGTAAAAATAATAAATTTCTACAAAAAAGTCCAAACCAAACACTTTATGGTTTGAAAGTGTGCAGACCCACTCAATGCTTGACAAGTTTGAATATTAACCTTTGATCTTGCCACAATTATGAAAAACAACGGCACAGTTTTCATGCAAAAACACACGTTTGCTCACTGGAGCGGAAAACACATTAAGAAATGGATCAGTTGTGACCCACAAGGAAAACACTTGACTGCAATATCTTGGTAAAAACGTACAAAATTGCTCATTCTCTTATACACACTTTAGTTGCCAATAAAGCTTGGCTAAAGACGCAACCAGAAATTTATCATTAAGGAATTTTTATCAGGAATTTTTCATTTATATAAAACTTTAATGAACTGAAATCACAAACTTAACTATACAGTATTTTATGAAAAGATAAAACATCACATCATTATTTTTTTCTGCAATTGCACCCACAGAACATCATTTTATAAATAACCTTATGGAAAAGCCATTGCTAGGTCTAGTAAATTACAAATTATGATACATAATTAGCTTGAATAGTAGGCACAGAAATTTTACATTCACAACTTGCTACAAAATTAAAGTTGCGCCTTGCCATCCAAATTCTTTTAAAAAGTGTTATATTCAACACTGTACTCAATACCTTATTAAAATGCTGTACAGGTAATATCTACACTTAACTGTTAGTCCCCAGGCCTGACCATCACCTTACTTGGACTGTTCAGGGCAGGGGAGAATAGGGAGATCTTTCTAAAACTTCAGACTAAAATGCGACACTATCAGCAAGTACAAAACTTCTGTGAAAGCCTCATGGAAGATCTTCTGTTTTAATTTTTAGAAATACATCTTGAGTAGGGATAACAAGCCTGTACTTGAAGATAGTTTCACAGTCTTCTGAAGACCTGGGCCACCATTTCTCTCAGTAAGAGTAGTGATGGCATCCACAAGTAGTGGTAATGAAGGTTACAATGATACTAAGCTCATCCAAAATGAATTAGGACACTGCCACATATCTTTTAATACTGACACATCCTACCCAGTCTAGGTATAGGCTAGTACCATATCACAAACACTTCAGTGAAGATCATGTCCAGGAGCACATATCCTCTGTGACAAATCCAGTCATTAACTATTGAATATCTTCCTTAAAATACACACAGTTACCCAAAAAAATAAATAAAAAGTGATAACACAATCAGCCAAAAATGATGTGTGGATGATCTACTATAGAGATATGGTAATTAAAAAAAAACAATTGTAGACTGCTTCACCCAACTTCTACATATACAAAGAAATAAGAAAAACATACATGATTAAACACTTCTAGCAATACAAGTTAAAACATTTGAGGAGTTCCCTAAAGTTCTTTGAGCAGAAACTTGGCCTTTCTTCCTACATTGTTGTAGGCAAGATAAGCCAAGGGCAGTCCTGATTGTTCTCAGGATGGAGATAATCTCAGCCCTGGCCATTCTGAAGAGCTCCATCATAATAATAATCATAGTGACAACACAATGACAAGGGACAAGAACATCACCTATTCTTTTTTAAAATGGATAACACTCTTGAGCTTGTAGGTCACGTGTGCTACAATTACAGACACAAACAGCAGCAATGATAGTACTAGCAGAGACTATGAAAAATCATCTGAGGTAGTCCGTGTATATCAAAGATAAATTCAATGTCCAAGTCACTTGCCTAAGTAATCTTAGGGTAAGACTTCCTCAAAAACTTTTCATCCTTTTGTTTTCTTGATATTTATCTATTAATAATTTAAATTAAAAAAAAAAGTCTGCTTACTGTAAACCACAGAAGCACCTATGCACTGCATTACACAATGTCAGCACTCAAGAGTCAATACAGAACTGATAACCAGCACAGCATTTCATGTCTCTTGCTCTTTTCAACTGCTCTTAACACCAACCCAAATTTTGGTCTTTCCATTAAATTTAAAAGTTCATTTTTCTTGTTGTTGTTAGGTTTGACATCACTGAAAGAAAGATGCTCATCTTCCTTCTGGGAAATGTGAGCATCTTCATCATTGATTATCCGTGCACAGCATTTCCAGCATTTCTGTAAACACTGGCTGAGCAGTCTGCTTTGAGAAAGAGAATCCTCTTCGTATCGTAAGCAGAGATATAACAGACTTTCAGAATCCTGGTCTGTTGCTGCCATAATTACCATTATCATTCAATCTTCTTTCACAGTAAACAATCTTATCATAAGAAAAATTTACAATTATTATTGCAAACTGGCATCCCATTGCACACACACAGTCTCATGCACAGGTTTGCACACCAACTTTCTTAATAAACCAGAAAGGTCAGTAAGTAAGTTTTGAAAAAATAAATAAAAACCCCCATTTTTGTGATCTTAACTTTGACTTGCCATTTGCTACAACTAGCTGAATAATAGGAACCATAACCATTAGTTCCACTTAATGAAAAAATGCACATGCTGATAATGAAATGAGGAAAAACATAAGCACTTGTGTATGCTGCAATTCCTGAGAGTAACAAGGATTGAGGGTAAACATAGGAATTCTGAAATGCTAATTAAGGTGCTGGAGTAAAGATAATTATGAAGCAAACAGAGACTTAATGACATGAGAAAACACCTGAATATATTATTATTTTTGAACCTATGTTGGCGAATATCACAGCACATTAACCATTTCAGTATACAGTAAAATGAATGTATGAAAAGTGCTTCAATTCTTCTCCAGATTATTAATTGTCATCTCAGAATCCCCTCCCAGGTGCTTTTGGAGACTGTCTAAATGCTTCAAGATCTGGACAAACTAGCAATATGCACCAAAGTGTCAAGAAATGGATACAATGGCAACTTGTGACAATATGTAAAGTTTTGGACATTGTGACAACATGAATCAATGTGACAAGACCTGGATATAATGACAACATGCACCAACATCTCAAGATCAAGATACACTGACATGTACCAATGTGTCAAGTCCTTCACATACTGGCTACATGTAACACTGTATCTAGCAAGATCTAAACACACTGACAATATGCACCAATGTTACCACTCTTCAACCCCATCAGAAGTCGTCATGAAAACTATATCTATGAATTAATGTTTTATACAAAATTTAAATATTCTCAAATGAAAATAATTTGTTTTACCAAAAATCATTTCATTCAACATGTCAATGACATAATGACTGGCATATGGGGCTGACAAGAAATTCATAACATGAGGCAGGATCGTTCATTACAGTCGCCGAGCCCTAGGCTTGAGCTACCCACTCACGTGTCTGTCACCTTGCAGTGAAGAGCTGGGATTGAAGAGATCATGTTGTATTGAGCAAGGTTTTCACAATGACTGGGTAAGTGTTGTTTATTACAGACCCCTTCATGGAAAGTCTTCAGTTACTGTACTCAAAAGTCATCGGTGGAAAATGGATACTCAGATCCTTATACCTGAAGGTCAGTTTTTATAGGTAAACAGCCATTTTGAACCTCTTGATGTTTGGCCATATTACCCTTAGTGTAAATGGCAGTGATTTGTCTGACTAAGGAACTGGCAGGGAGCCTCAAGAGCATCTATTTTCATCATCTTTAACACTTGAAGAAATTAATTGTCGATTCCCATTTAAAAAAAAGATCATCAGTTTTTCTGGCCTAAAGCGGTCCTTTTGAAATAATATTTGCATGTGTTTTTGTATCAAGTAATCACCAGTATTTTGGGTACAGCACATTGTTTTCATTAATATTCTGCATTCAATATTTTCTTCACCTCTACTTATAATTCTACTATTGTTATTTGTGTGTTCCCATCCACTATTGAAGACACAATCACTTGCAAGGTAAATTTACTGCTTATCTCAATTGTTACATTATCTGTGTTTTTCTATTTATATTATGATTTATATAGTCTATATTATAGCTACATTTACTCCTTTTCAGTGTTACACGGATGCTTTTACACACAATTGATGAATAAATGAGTCCCAATTTTCAAAATGGGGAAGATGAATGCTAAATCTTTAGAAGCTAATGTTTGGCGTCCTGTCAATCCCATTGGTGTGGGGATGGCGGGAGCTCCGAAGGATGTGCAACTGTTGAGCTGTAAAGAATTAAAACAAAATATAATTCATTAATTTATATGCAGATATCAATTAAATCAATGGAGAGTGATTATATACAGTTCATGGAAAATTCTCCAAAATGCTAATGTATATGATAGTATGGGTGATGAGATTGAATGACTAGGATCAAGGCAACTCGTAATATTCACATTAGAAGTTGTCACATTTGTTATAAGTACAAAAGTTAACTTAACATTAAGTGATGCAGTTATTATGATAAGCAGATAAGTAATTTTAAATACAAAAACATAAGAGGGGAATATTGGAAAACGTGGGTTAAAATATTTAGTGTTTGGAAGGGATTGTAACCCTCACTTCGGGTAAATGGAGTGAAAATCTAAGGTTAGGGTTATATATTTACTATGATTAGCTATGAGAAAGCAAGTTAAAAATAAATGATTACAAAAAACTAAAATTTTAAGGGGAATAATAAAGCTCTTCATAAACAAGAAAAAGGTTGGGTGGAATCACAAAAGGTAATTCAGCCTTTCCATAAGTATATGTGTATGTTGATCGTAGAAGCATTATCAATGAGTAATTTTCTTAGTACAGTATTATTGGAATGACGAGAAGTGACAGGAAGAGAAGACATAGCGAGTGCATGTGTGACGAAGCATAGGTTAAGAGTGCATAGAATATGAAATGTGGTAGGTATCGAGGCTCTATGCAGCTGCTTGTAATGGGGGAGCAAATGTTTGACAAAGTTTGCCATGTCAAATAATGAGGAGCACCATACTGTACACCTAATCTCATAATAATTTGCTTGAGAGTGGTAATACTCACTCCCTGTGATGCTGTGTAGCATTTAAAATGTGGTGAATAGATGAAGACATTTTTTAATACCGATATCTATATTTTCCTTAGTTGGTTTTGTATCTTCTCCAGGCTGATGCCTCCTCAACCAATGAAAGTGGGTGGCAGTGATTGTGATAACAACAACAGGGCAAAGAGGAGGAGAGGCTAGCAACATAAGAGATGAAAAGATCTTTCCATGGGTAAGAGTACAAGGTATATGAATAGTTTCTAGACATGTAATACTGTATATATAATAATGATACATTTGCAAAGAAAATTTATAATAAAAGGAATTTAAAATTAATAAGAAGTTGTATAGATTTGGAATAAGATAGACATGTTATGGCCATGGAGTATTTCTGAGAAATGCAGCTGACTCTGGATTTTACACAGAGATGAATTCCCCAGTAGTCAATGTACTGTACATCCTAACCTCATTATGATTCTTATGGGAAAACTAAGCGTGTTCCAGCCCTAACAACTTTTAAAAAATACAATAATATATGCACTGCACTGTAATACATAAGATTTTAGTGATACATACACTACAGAATTTTAATGGTATATATATAAATAGCCAGATGACTGAGCATAATTCAAATGAAACTTGACTAAGTACCTGTACTATTTTCTGAACACTATATACTACCATTACTTTTCTAAACCCAAAACTGAATCTGTAATTAAGTTTTTTTTTTACCTAATTAAACTAATATACAATATAAGGAGATATGAGTGTATATTTATTCTCAGAATAACACTTGATGGACCTTCAGTGAGCTATACTCAAACCACTACTAAATGAAATTCATAGTTTTCAAAATTAAAACAATTCATACGATTTCCTGAGCAAGGTATCCTTGATTGCTCCCTGAGTCAGAGTTTGGGAACTCCTAAGACACAATACTGCACTCTTACCAGGCTCTTGTTAACCTCTGATTCACTGTGTAATATATGTATTTAATATGTCTTCTGGGGCAGCCCCCTGGTGGCTCCCAACTGCTAGGTCACATTACCCATGGAGGTCTTAGGCCTACTGGGAACCAGAACCTGGCACCCCCCTCAAAGAGGTGTGGGGAGCAGATGACAGTCCATCACCTCACCGGGGAAGGTATCCAGAGAGCCAGCAAATCAAAACAGAAAACTGTTCGGTTCAGAGGAAAGATTGAAGCCTAATGCCTAATGACCTCCTCCAGCTCTGTAAACAAATGACAGAATCTCTCAAAACTAGCCTCAGCTTGTTTGCCCCACCTCCCCCACCCATTTGGGGAAGGGGAAGGGGCTCATCACCCCTAGGGATATCCATATGCAGATGATGAGTCACAATAATGTGGCTGAAATATGTTGACCAGACCATCACCCCTAGGGATATCCATATGCAGATGATGAGTCACAATAACGTGGCTGAAATATGTTGACCAGACCACACACTAGAAAGTGAAGGGACGACGAAGTTTCAGTCCATCCTGGACCATTCTCAAGTCAATTGTGAAATCGACACAATCTCTCACATTCTCACAATCGACTTGAGAATGGTCCAGGACGGACCAAAACATGGTCATCCCTTCACTTTCTAGTGTGTGGTCTAGTCAACACCCCTAGGGGGTCTGAGTTCTCAGTTCTTATGCTAATGCAGTCCCAGCAAAACTACTACATGGTTCCCTGGTTTTCTCTCTGCTGTGCAGGCTCAAATCCAGTCTACTCTGGATTTTCAGCTGCTTTTGGATCTTTACCCTTTGTGGCATTTCTGAGTACATTATTGCATGATACAAGCCTAGCATTTAATGTACTTAAGGAGCTGTATATGCTCAGGGTGCTCCCTAGCACTGCCCTTGCACTGACAGTTTTCTTCTCTGTCGTCTTCAAGGTGTCACTCCTTCAGAGGTCCTCCTTGCTTGAGGGGTCCTCACCTAGGGTTAGTTGGGGGTCCTGTGATTCACACTGTCTTGGTCTGGGTCAGGAGCAACTTTGGCTGATAGGGTGCACTGGTGGCTCATGTACTTAATGTTTACGGCCCGCTGAGGTCAGCCTTACACATGTCATGTAACCCAGGCTGTGTTGCCTTACTTTTAGGTTTGGCATAGGGTCCCCAGTGCCTGGATATCCGGATTGGATAGGCTTCAGGCTCTGGAAATACCCCCCCAGATTCAGTGTGGCCAATCAGTATACCCCTCTGAGCCTGTTCTCACCTTGTATGAATTTGAGGATTATTCGTTGTCCATACCACAGGGAGATGATCATTTGTTCTATCTCCACCCTGCTACATGTGGAGTCGATGACACCTATGACCGTGAGTCTTGTGGGGTCTGCACTTCCCATGTGACTCTTCTTAGACCTTTCATAATGCAGTTAGTGCGTATCATGTAGTGACCGCTTTGTGGGTTTGTTTTGCAGAGGTCTTGATTGTGTGCCCACTTGGATGCCCAGGATCTGTCCTGCCTTGTGTTTAGGGATCCAGAATTGGAGGTGTTGCCGATCTCCACTGTGGTTCTGTCCTCATTTCTTGTTCCTTCCCCTTTGGAAGGGGTCTTCTAACTCCTGTCCCTGTATGAGTTTGAGTACAATTCCCCCCCCCTCCCCTCCTGGGTTTGCTGTTGCATCCTATTGGGACTGTCCTTCCAGAGGTTTCTGTCCTCTCAAGTCCCTTCTTTGGTGGTTCATTATCTCTCTATCTCCTGCACGACCTGGCATTTGCCTCTATGATGTACCCTGCTGCTTTTACATCTGGGACCGCTTCTCCTTCTTAGAGATGCTACAAGGTGCCTGTGTCTTCCTGGCTAGCAAACAATCTTTTGTTTTCCTTGGGGGCTTCATGTGTCTTTTGTCTTTCACACATGTTTGAGTGGCTTGAGGTAGCAATTTGTTCCAGATGTTTCTGAGAGGCCTTTCTTTAGGGCCTTTAATTGACTGCCTATTTTCTCCAGCTCTTTTCAAAGACAGATTTGGCCATGGTGTAGCTCTATTCCAATTTATCGTTGGCACTCGTGGCAGAGGACCTTCGCTTCCCCACATGCTTGTTTTCTGTCATGAGGTTCTTGGTCCTCATTGAGCTTCATTCTGATTTGTTCAGCAGGGACATTGAGGCGCTCGGCTTTGGGCCTGGGTGGGTGTTTTGGATTCTGCTGTGGCTTCATCTGCAGTTCTCCCCAAGCTATAAGCACCTGTGCTCCAGGAAGTGTTGACTGTATTCTACACCACCTGCTTTGCATGTTGGCAGGCTGTGCTGACCCATTCCTTGGTTCGGCTTGGGCTCCGATCCTCTTATCCTCCTTCCTCCTTTAACTGGAGGGCAATTGGATAGTGCTAAGGCATTTTCTTCTCTTGGTTGAGGTAGGCTTATGGAAGAGTCCAATCCTGGGTTGTATGTGCCTCCTGTGGCTGGTCCTTCCTCAGCTAGTTGGCGCCATGCTTGCTCTTCTGGGAAGGCTCCCTCTTCTTGTGGTTCGATTGCCTGGTTTGCCAGCTCCTTGTCTCACGATTAGTGGGCTTTTTGGGTTGTTCCCTGACACCTTCCTCTTCCCTCTCTCGATGTCTTCACAGACACCTCAGCTCTAAGCTGGGGCTTAATGACCTGTGCCCACCAGGCCACTCAGGGTCAGTGGTCTCCTCTTTGAGATCGCAGTAGGAGTTTGTGGCCATTAAGCATGAACTGTGGACGATTTAAGTTCCTCAAGAATTCCTGCTCCAGCTCCATTAGGATTGTGCCCCAATTTTCTGAACCTGGAGGGGAGACTCTTTGGTCCATTGCCCTTTGGAGCTGGATGCTGCATGTAGTCTTCTGCTAGGTTCTTTAAATTTGGTTCTCTGTGCACTTCACGTTCATGGAGTATCCAATGCTCTCACAGATGGTCTATCTCATTTCATTCCCATTTCAAAGAGCCTGTCAATGTCACTTCCTTCCTTCCTTTGGCTTTGCAAAATGTTTGGGTGCTCCGATGTGAACTTCTTCTCGTTGGTGTGGAATCGGCCGACTTCCTCCTCATATGGCTCCATTCCCTAATGACGAAACTATCACATTGGATGCCTTTTGGCTGGACTGGTTGAGATGGGGCTTGTACATATTTCTTTTCCCTGGTCCAGCCGTTACTCAGCGATAGTTCAGGTTGGAGTCCTACCAGGAAAAGGTGATCCTTCTGGCTCCTTGGTGGCTCGCTCAGCCTTGGTTTCAGGCGCTGCTTGCTCGGTGTCCAAATCCTGCCATTTTCCTGTATTTTCTCCTCCTCTGTGGGTAGTTAGCTTCAGGAAGCCACATGGGGTCTTCCCCAGAAAACCAGCAATGAATGTAATGAAACGCAAATTTCTGGCTGAACCCCGATTCCTCCCTGATCCCATCCCCCCCACCCCCCCACCCCACATCCCAATTATTTCCAGGGAGTCAGTAGGGTCTTGTTTGTACATCTGCTCCAGACCTGAGCCCCTTGCCCCCCCCCCCCCCCATAATTCCCCAAATGAGTGGAGGAGGTGTGGCGAACAAACTCATGCTAGTTTCGAGAGATTTGATTGTTTACATGGGGAAGTTCATTAGGCAGGTTGTGAGGCTTCAGTCTCTCCTTTGAACCCAAAAGTTGTCTGTTTTGGTTTGCTGACTTTCTGGATGCCTTCCCCAGTGAGGTAAGGGACTGTCATCTGCTCCCTGCACCTCTTTGAGAGGGGCCAGGTTCTGGCTCTGGTTCCCAGTAGGCCTAAGAATGCCATGGCTGATGCATCCTAGTAGTTGGGAGCCATCTCAGTGAGATGGCTTTAGGAAGTCACTGGGGCTCGCCCAGAATTGTTGTTTCATTACATTCAACGCTGGTTTTTAATGGCCTCGGTAACCTAGGAAAGGGATGATAAAAGTTCATTCTACCAGTAAAGACTGCTTGCTATGATACCAAAGAGCTAAATTTGAAACTCGACAGCCCTTCTGCTTGTCAGACCTTGGTACTGTCTAGCTTCAGTGCCTACCAAGATACCATAGAGTGTATAAATCACTCTGATTTCCAATATCATCTTAGACTAGACAGCTGGGGTAAAATACAGTACTGTATCTGTATACCCTACTCTGGTGATAGGAGGAGGAATATGAATTACCTACACTTCAAGGTAATGCACGAAGGCTTTTTTTTCATATGAAGCAGTTACAAGTCTGGGGAATGTGTACCACCATTTACAAGTTCTTGGCCAGAATAGCTTTTAACTTTAAAAATAAAATTTTGCTAAAATCAAATTATTCATTTTTTTTAATACTGTATTGTCATCCCCCTCTTATATAATAAATATGCTTTCTTTCCTTCTGGGAGCAAGTAATCAAAATGAATACTAATAAGTAATGTATGTTTTTATTACCTAAATTTATTTTAATTAGAAATATTTTTAATTTGTTTTGTTTTTTGCATGCTATACCCCTCTTATGATTAAATGATTACAGAACCATACCCAAAGGGTTTCTGGGGAAGGAAGTCATATTCAGTCACTTCCTACTTCATTCTGTTCATACTAAGTACTGCCATACAGCCATAAAAATTTGCCTTTGAAAATTTGTGTGGGTGTATAGTTTTTTTATAGGTTATGGAATTCCCTCGTTAGATTTAGCCTGGTGCTTTGTCTTAACAACCAAACCCTCTCTTTCATAATTGTGCATCTGAAGCAGAGATCATGGTGACCTATTATTGGCTACAGCCATCAATCAATCCTCCATTCCAACAATTCGTTTATATTGTAGCTGCTAAATTTACAATTCTAACAAAAAACACTATGTAGGGCACAGTTTCCAGCTTAATTGGTGGTATCACCGGATCCTATCTTTTTTGAGGAGGATGGCACTGCGGGTTCAATCAACCTGCAAGTCAATGTCTCGGGACCCAAAGGGCTTTGTACAAACCCTGCCAGCAGGCCAGCTCTAACTTTATCTCCTACCCTTAACCTTTCCACTGCAAAGTATGCTCGCGAGCACTATCAAAATTTCTGTCGTAGTGTGCACAGACCATGCCTGTGAGCATGCAATATCTGGAACACTGTCAATAAAGTCTGCAAACATTTGGTTGGGCATGCAACCCTCAAGAGGTATCTGGAGAGGGATTAGTGGCTACCTAACCTTGGTGAAAGAAACATGTCGCTTGCTCTCGTTTCACCCTGCCTCAGCACTGGTGGCTACGAGGAATGATATTCATGTTTATTCTGTTATTAATGATAATTTAAATGTTTTGCATGACAATTATCTTCCTGAATGAACTTGGTTAAACAAAATTGTAATAACAACTTTGAGTGGAGGAAAATATATTCTTTGAGAGCAGAATTACATGCACAGGAAAAGGTCCTGTAAGCCTGTGGTGGTGTTTAAGTCACCCCTACATGAATTTGTGTGTGGACACAAAGTATTGCAGCTAGATTTGTTATTTGTAATATTCCTGTAATCTACATACCTGGATGGTGTTCTGGGAGTTGTTCTATTCCCCAAGCCCAGCCCAGGGCCAGGCTTGACTTGTGAGAGCTTGGTCCAACAGGCTGTTGCTTGAAGCGGCCCACAGGCCCATATGTTCTATATACTCATATGTTCTATATGTACATATGTTTTATATATTCATAAGTCAATAAAAAACTATATTTAAAATGTATTGTTTATACAAGTCATACTTGTTTGTAAACATGCACAAAGAACTGTTCTAGAAATTGCAGTAAGATAACCAATGCAAAATTTGCAATATGCAGTAAAAAATTGAAAAGCCTTAATTTAATGGACATCTTGATGGAATGAATCAGGACCAATTCATCTATTAAATCAAGGCTCCTCTGTACTGTATCAATGGATAGATAAGCAGAGATGCAGATATGCATTATATTATAGAGGCTGACAAACAGGCATGAACAGACACACTGACAGACGTGCATGGATAGCTGTGCATGTCATTCAGTCAGGTTAAACAGTGTTGGGTCTGGCCAATAGATGCATGGGTGAACACATCACCAGCCTTACCCTTGGCTAGGGCAACCTTCGTGTACCTAACAATATTCTTGTCTCCGACATTGGTATTCCAGATACAGTAATTCAGAACATAGATTGACAAATTTAAATATTTGAACATGTTTCATTTGTAATTTTTATGATGACCAAACCACACACCATTAGATGAAGATACGATGACATTTCGGTTCATTCTGGACTATTATCAAGTCAATTGTGATTTTAGTTACTAATAATTTGGACAAAATGTCCTCCCTTTTCACATTTGCGGAAAGGTCATGCTATAATGCTGAAAAATAAAGTGCCTGTTTTAAGAGTACTGAACTACCTGATATGTGAATATAACTGTCATTAGTGATAGACGACTACTGTGAATATACCCTTGCTCAGTTCTTGAATAAATCCCTTAAATCCTCCTTGACTACTGGAGCTTTCCCAGAATATGGATAGATTTCACAATACTATCATAGCTGTATTCTCAGATAACCTAAGGAATCTTATCATAAACAACAATCTCAACAAAAATCATATTCTAGGAGGTGATTTCAATATTGACCTATGTCAACAAAATAGCCCTCAAGTCAACTATTTCCTAAATAGCATGAACTCCTGTATACTAATCCCCCACAATCACCAAGCCCACCCAAATCACTCAAACATCCGCTACTACCGTGGATCACTTATGGACTAACATAACAGCTCTCCTTGCATGTGGTATAATCACTGACAGAACAACTGACCACTATCCTACCTTCCTCATAGCAAACATGGACCTAACACCACCAGATAACAAGAACCTTACCTTCAGGTTACAAAGTGAAGCAGCAATAGGCAACCTCACAAATGCACTTCACAATATAAACTGGGAATCTGAATTCAATAATACAGTACACAGAATATAAATTCATTAGCCAACCTCTTCCTTTCCAAAACCCTAAACCTCTACAACATTCATTCTTCCCCCTTCAGAGCAGGAGAGATTGCTGAAATAGAGGGAATACAGAGAACATATATACGGCACGCATAGATGCAATAAAGCACCTAAATTATTGGGATCGTCTCAAAGCCCTCCAAATGTACTCACTAGAAAGAAGACGAGAGAGATATCAAATAATATACACCTGGAAGATACTGGAGGGCCAAGTACCAAATCTACACAGTAAAATAACAACGTACTAGAGTGAACGACATGGAAGAAAATGTAGAATAGAACCAATGAAGAGCAGAGGTGCCATAGGCACAATCAGAGAACACTGTATAAACATCAGAGGTCCGCGGTTGTTCAACGTCCTCCCAGCAAGCATAAGAAATATTGCCGGAACAACCGTGGACATTTTCAAGAGGAAACTAGATTTATTCCTCCAAGGAGTGCCGGACCAACCGGGCTGTGGTGGGTATGTGGGCCTGCGGGCCGCTCCAAGCAACAGCCTGGTGGACCAAACTCTCACAAGTCGAGCCTGGCCTCAGGCCGGGCTTGGGGAGTAGAAGAACTCCCAGAACCCCATCAACCAGGTATCAACCAGGTATCATTGTCCTCTCCTCACCAAGTAAGTAACTGGCAAAAGATTAAACAATCCCTAGCTCACAAGTGGTATATTCAAAGCAATCAACAAGAAACTTGAATATGAAAAAAACTTAGGATTGGCCTTATTACAAAGGAAATAGTTAAGAGGAATCATCAATGCTTACCAGTATAATAAGAAAATCAAAACTTTCCAATTATAAGAATAGATTCAAAGAAGCAAAAGGCAACATGAAAAGCACATGGAAAGCCATCTCTAACATCCTAGGAACTAAACAATATTCTCATAACCAGATAAAACTCTCCTAGGATGGTTATACACCTGAAACAGATTTAGAAACGGCAACTGAATTTAATAGCATCTTTTCATCGGTTGGTGCTAACCTTGCCCATTTCCCCATTATAAATAATGGAAAATAAATTTCCCTATTAGAAATAATAGAAATTGAATTAATCAGTTTCAGACTCTCAAAAAAATTAACTTCAAAGTAAATTTTATACTTAATTCACCCAAATTGTCAATACTAAGGTATGTATAAGTTATTACTTACCTTTACTGATGACTCTTGTTGGGGTATGGAAGACGGTGAGGAAGGAAGAGGAGAGGTGACACGTTTTGCCTGTATACCACTAGGTCCTGCTTGTGGCTCACTGTTTGCTTGTCTTACTAAGAATCTGTCTAAAGACATGTTTTCCCTACATTTTAACACTTCCCTGTAGTAAGACATCACACTGTCATTTAAAAGGTCAATACAATAGTCTGCTACAGCTTTATCTGGGTGAGTTTTTTAACAAAACTTTACAATTCTTCCCCATACTTTACACATTTTCTTAATGAAGAAAGGACATCCTCTACTGCCTCTACTCTCAACTATTTTCTTAGGTTGAACCTTACCACTGACTTTCTTGGTGCCCATGGGAAGATGTATAATAATTACTTTTATGTTCAAATACCCAAAAATCTGAAAAACACTGAAATTCTTTTCAAAGAATTCGGGCGCGATTGTCACTAGGCGGGAGACACTAGTAAACTGAGGCACGATCTCCGTGCCACCACGCATTAGGTTAGCCATACGTGTATCAACAAATTCATTTCCCTGAGGCAAAGCTCGTAACCCGATTCAAATTTTCCAAAGAAATTGGGCTCATAACCCGAAAAGTTCATAAACAGGCATTCATAAGCCGAGGTGTCACTGTATATAAATAAATAAATAAAACTAAAAATAATGGATCTGGGTGTTCCGGACTGAAAACTATATCATCCACGTTCATTTCACTTAATTTATAAAACAAACAATAAGAGGTATTTAATCTAAATGATAGCAAAGACAAGCTTTGAGTGTATTGAATTCAAACAGTATTTTCCTAATATTTCTGATGGTCATGATATACTGAGAAAAAAAACACGACATCTGGTAACAGCAAATGTCCATCCCTTATCAAACCCCTTAGTAAAAAAGCTTAAACTTTATATACAGCTAGCGGTAATGCACCTGATCAGGAATGGATGATCACAACCTATGATGTATGTATGACAAGTGACCAGTTCTGGGACCTCAACATGACTAACGACCGGTTCAGGGACCACAACATGACTAGTGACCAGTTCAGGGACCACAACATGACTAGCGACCAGTTCAGGGATCACAACATGACTAGTGACCAGTTCTGGGACCTCAACATGACTAGTGACCAGTTCTGGGACCACTACATGACTAGTGACCAGTTCAGGGACCACAACATGACTAGCGACCAGTTCAGGGACCACAACATGACTAGCGACCAGTTCAGGGACCTCAACATGACTAATGACCAGTTCTGGGACCTCGACATGATTAGTGACCACCTCTCAGTACACTACATGGAATGAACCAATTGCTATATGATATTTAACATCAATTTTGCCAAATTTGTTACAAACTTTCACAAATTAATCAATGATGTAATTAAACACTTGAATATTTGTACTGTTTATTTAACTGATTAAAAGGCATTTTATATAAAACAATAAGTGTTCAAAAATTCAATATAAACAGTGGGCACATTAAGAGTTGCCAGTGATGGGTGTCCATACAGTGTTCAGCAGCAGAACTGTGATCATTCACACTTAATCTGGCATTGATGCAGGTAAATGAATAATGCAAACAGATCATTGTCATGGATACAAATAATTCTTAAAGAATACATGCCAAGCGTGATGTGTATATGCCACCATACAGAATGGGAGTGATGATGGTCCAAACCATGTCATCCACAGATAATAAATTATTTGGAAACTTCATTCTTCCAAGTGTGTGTTGCTGTGGAAGTCGTGCCAGTACTTACACGCTCTTGGCCAGTCACGCCAAGAAAGATGAGAAAATCTCATGTGTAAGAATTACATACTGTATTTTTTCCCCTTATAGGTTTTAAAAATTTTACTAAGGTATTTTATATTAAATTGTGAATCTGACACTTTAATAATACATACCGGTACATGGTAAATCTTGGTTCTACTGCAGTTTCTTTATAAAATATAAAAAGAAAGATGAAAATGTAACCAGCAATAAGACTATCTTTATCAAAAATAAAAATAAAAAATAAATGCAATATGAAAACAGTGAGAAATATGATATGATAGTTTAAATATGGTACCAAATATGGTGTTTTAGCAGAAAGCGGTCAGATAAAGTTAATTAACAGTGAGGACTCAAATAGTAACCTTAAAAGGTATGGAGCATGACTGATGTGAAATCTATCATGGTATCCATTCAAGAGTCAGATTATAAAACATTTAACGAAAATATTATGTCAACATCCTCGGTACAAACTTTCTTCGGTCAATAAATCTATGCTATAACCAAGAATGGTGTTCTAATATGATACAGCTTCCACTTAGCTGATCAATTAAAAGCAAATGGAAATGGATAACATTTGTAAATGTTGTTCAATGAGTAAAATGTATGCAGATTCACAGTTATATGTGGAATTGAAAATGACAAGTAATCATACATAGATATAAATCATAACAACCATTATAAGAAGAGGGAGTCAAGAGTTCTAAATTGCTCAACTGAAATCAGATGAAGGAATTAAATATAAACAAAGTTCTGAAAGGAATACAAAATTTCTAGAACTTTGAAAAGAAAAAGAATAGAAAAGTGTGAGCTATCTGCCTAGATAAAATTAAACTGGAATGGCTATGCAACCTAAACTATTAAATATTAATGACAAATAAAACACAGAATACTTAGATATTTGGACTTGAAGAGTCTATAACAAAGAAGCATTGTGTTGAATACAAGCAGTCAAGCTAAATCATCTGAATGGTAAAATGTGGAGTTTAGTAAATGGACTGAGCCGGGATAAACAGAGAGAACCAAAACTACAAACTGATCCTCTAATAACATAAGAGGATATGAGAAAATCCACTCGGGCCCCTAGGTAATGCAAACCCACGACTAAGGCGTTGCCAGATACATACTCCACCACCACTGACTTGGTCAAAGTCATACAACCAGATTTCTACTGAAATCACAGGAAGTTTGGAGGCCCCTCCTGGAGGTCATGGGTTCAAATCACCTGTGGAATTTTCTCATTGATATATATCACATTAGTGTGATTTTCTTTGTGTACAAGAGGATGTGGTATTTTTGGAATGTTAGTACTGTAGCAAGAAGGATCGACTCCTGATGAGCAAGATCGGATGGTCATTAACTGTGAAGGGGAAGAGAATTGCATGTTGTAGTCAAGCGGAGCATAACCTACATGCAGGAATCATGTACATGTTTACCTCCTTTACAATGAGGACAGGTCCAAAAGACAATTTCTTTTAAGTGTTTCAAGCATTCACAAGCAAGGCAGAACATGCAATATATCTCCTAAACACTGAACCATTCACATTCTCTACCTTGAATCATAAAAGATTCAGTCATAATGTTTCAAGCATTTATTGACGAATTCTACACATTTTGGAAGTGAATGACTGCCTATGCTGAGGAATAACAATGTGATAAGAACGATGATTATCTTTAAAATATTTGCATATGAATGAAAAAATCTAGATACTCCGGTAAATATAGTAGAAAGGACATTAAGAGATGTAATATAATACAAATAAACATTTAATATTAACCCATTTGTCTCGGAAAAATACTGACTTGTTGTAAGACTTAAATATGAGCAAGAAAATATAAAGTAATGGAACTAAAGAACATATCTGTCAGTAAGACGGCCAAGTGGCTGATAAAAACAATTATACGAATACAAGCTTTAATATCTATAATAATGACAATATTTGCTTCATATAAACTACTGTACTATAATATTTTGACAAAAAGCCCCAAAACAAGCATTAGTAACATTTTAATTTGATGCACCCTTCCCAAAATGATTATCATTTGGGCTCTAAATGTTCATATGCATCGCAGCCAAAATAATAATGTTAATTAATTATGTACACCTGAACAGAATTTATGCAAAAGATGAGGCGTAAAATAATGTTACAAAAATTATATTAATGAAAATAGAAGGAATCACATTTTTTTTTAAACATTTTATACATACAGTATACAGTACGATTCTTTCGTTTCCCACCGGGAATTTGCATTCCTTGAGTGTGTTCGGGCAGAATTTTCTCAAAGCATTACAGCTTGAATAAATATTTTATCACAAGCTATCTTGTGATAAAGTGATAAAAAAAATCTTGAAAATGGAAATAACAAATTTATGAGCTGTACAAATTGTTTGGTAAGTAAAACAGCTGGCAAATATATGAAGCTGCTGGCATTTGCTCGCACTGTCAAACATAAACAAGACTTGGTTTGTGTCTAGACTGAAAAATTTTGTGACAACCAAGGAATTAAGCCCTGAACATTAGCTAACATTTCATATAGAACATCAAATATTTAATTAAAAATCAATTATTAATCTCACGGGCAAACTATGTTTTCCACCATTCACCTCTGTACATATGTACTCCAAAGATAAAAATCAAACTTCATTATGATGTCAACAGAGGAAAGGTATTAAAATGTAAAACTGGTAATACAAAAAAATGATGTTTGCAAAATTTATGAATTATATTATAATGCCATGGATTAAGAAACTAATAAAGTTCCTTCAATTAGCCGGTAGAGATTAAAGTAGCAATCCATCTCTTTACTCCCCAATGAGGCACGTGATCCTCTTCAATTGTTTTTGTCATTAAACTTAAAATGCAGTAATCATCATATAGCGATCATCGAGTTCCACAATTAGCATTATATAATAATTTTAATTATTATCTCCCAGTTTTCATACAAATACGTAATGTAAATATGTCTATATGGTTGTAATGGAGTTAGCCTAGTCCTAGTAAAGAAAATTCTACTACAAGTAGTTGCTTTAATTCGTTATTGTTGATGAGGTTACTTTGTACCACAAGCAATGTGATCATTGTCAATTCACAATTTGACGTTTCTTGCTAGCGTTCGAAACTACTGTAGTCTATTTCTGGACGACTTTACCAGACACAATAACAGCAAAGGACTAAGTTACAAGACACCTCATCTAAGCTGTGCCAGAAAGGTTTACATGTAATATAGGTGTACATATAACCTTGTAGGCCTGTATACAGTATTCAATCCCTGTTTTTGTCAATCATGTGTAAACAAATAGTCATTCCATGCACTGTGTGAACTTAAATGAAATAGCCAACATATAAACTCTCATGATCACCACAGCCCTCATGATCATCACAGCCCTCATGATCATCATAGCCCTCATAATCACCACAGCCCTCATAATCATCACAGCCCTCATGA
The DNA here is from genome assembly GCF_040958095.1 of Procambarus clarkii. Lineage (NCBI taxonomy): Eukaryota > Metazoa > Arthropoda > Malacostraca > Decapoda > Cambaridae > Procambarus > Procambarus clarkii. The sequence goes on along the minus strand of NC_091167.1, from coordinate 44,532,699 downwards.
TCACCACAGCCCTCATGATCACCACAGCCCTCATGATCACCACAGCCCTCATGATCACCACAGCCCTCATGATCACCACAGCCCTCATGATCACCACAGCCCTCATAATCACCACAGCCCTCATAATCATCACAGCCCTCATCATCACCACAGCCCTCATCATCACCACAGTCCTCATGATCACCACAGCCCTCATCATCACCACAGCCCTCATAATCACCACAGCCCTCATCATCACCACAGTCCTCATCATCACCACAGTCCTCATGATCACCACAGCCCTCATGATCACCACAGCCCTCATGATCACCATAGCCCTCATGATCACCACAGCCCTCATCATCACCACAGCCCTCATAATCATCACAGCCCTCATGATCACCACAGCCCTCATAATCATCACAGCCCTCATCATCACCACAGCCCTCATCATCACCACAGCCCTCATCATCACCACAGCCCTCATCATCACCACAGCCCTCATCATCACCACAGCCCTCATAATCACCACAGCCCTCATAATCACCACAGCCCTCATGATCACCACAGCCCTCATGATCACCACAGCCCTCATGATCACCACAGCCCTCATGATCACCACAGCCCTCATAATCACCACAGCCCTCATGATCACCACAGTCCTCATGATCACCACAGCCATGATCACCACAGCCCTCATAATCACCACAGCCTCATGATCACCACAGCCCTCATAATCACCACAGCCCTCATGATCACCACAGTCCTCATGATCACCACAGCCCTCATGATCACCACAGCCCTCATAATCACCACAGCCCTCATGATCACCACAGCCCTCATGATCACCACAGCCCTCATGATCACCACAGCCCTCATGATCACCACAGCCCTCATAATCACCACAGCCCTCATGGATCACCACAGCCCTCATAATCACCACAGCCCTCATGATCACCACAGCCCTCATAATCACCACAGCCCTCATCATCACCACAGCCCTCATCATCACCACAGCCCTCATAATCACCACAGCCTCACTCCTTCACTCAGCTTCTCACCAATATTTTGAAGCCCTAGTCCACACACCAAAGGAACCCTACACCTGGCAATCTCCCAATGTGCATGAGATACAAAAATGCTTAAGATACTTATTTTTTATAATTTTTCTTAGTTTTTGCATGCAAATACTGTATATTACTTAATAATAATACTTTTTTGCACTGGCAGAGAGGCACCTTTGACCATAGCCGCAGTCTAGGGAATTAATCATCTATTATCCGAAGTGTCACATGAACCTATTCAGTTATCAATATCAAAGGTAGTCTACTGTCTACAATTTCACATGTTAATCTCTATGTTCCGATTATGCAATATTTATTAGCAATGGTTAAATCCACTAATTATTTCATTAATATAATTTAAGATTTTGCAACACTTTTCCTTCAATTTAAATGAATGATTCACTTTTCATCTAATCAATTGACAGTAGATGAAAGTTAAAACTGGAAGTATGTAGTAACCAGGAGATTGTATTTTAGTTTGAGCAAACATGTAGTCACCAATGATGAAGGGAGTTTGCTTATATAGTGACCATATGATGGAAAAAAGATTGTATAGGAAATCATTGATGCAGAAGAATTGTTTATGTAGCAGTGATGGACAAGCTTTACATTCTATTCCTTTTGCACAGTAAGAAAGATTACAGCATAAGGAAGAGTTTGGTAAATAATATACCAAAATCCCCTCATATTCTGAATTCAGAGTGCATTAATATATCATAAAGCAAATATGAAGCATTGAGTGAAATGAAATCCCTCTTTCTGAAATGCTGTTGTTGTTGCTTTAGATTCAGCTACTCAAAACAAAAAATTCCAAGTAGCACGGGCTATGGTCTTTCTGAAAGACATCTCAGTAGCTTTCCAAAGGTTGCCTCTGACCTTCATAGGACATAGACCTTGCACCAACCTCAGGATGACCTTATGCACCAGAAGACAAGTACTTTTTCAACTGTCTTGTCCCCTTCTAAGGGACAGAGAGCTCAGTGGAGAGCATACTTCAATCCATCCTGAGGTGAACACTCTCCAGTAACACTTAAAATGATTCCAAACTCCCTCTAAATGTAACTTGACCAACTGAAAATTGAAAAGAACTGTCCTAAAACATCTAAACACCTGAACCCAACAACACCAACAGCAATTACAGTACATTACAGTGCTACTGTTCAAACAGGTAAATGGAGGTGGCATGCCCTGACTTTATGCTCAGCATTAGTAAGACCTTGCTCTGCTCGGGCAAGAAAAGCTGTAAAAGGTAGGAAATGAAAACTTCCGCAGTGCAGCTCAGATAGGAGAGTTTTATTGCACTTTATTCTTTATTTCTGAGCTTGACCCCTTTGGCCACTCAATGCCTTCACAATTCAGCGCCAAAAAACTCCACTCATAACAACAACACAAAAAGGACTTACTTAACGAAGTTTACAGCTCTCGTCAGAAATACAGTCCAGGATGGTGACGACAATAAATTCCTTGTACCCATGGTTTACCAGTAGCCAGTTCTGAATTATGTTATACAGTACTCTTACGACCTGGTTGAGGGCCACTTTTTTATAACTATCAGTAAAGCTGTTGCTTGCAACAACCCACATCCCCACATATCCCAGCCTATCCTGTACTTCCTGCAAGATCTTGACACATTACCTCTAAAAAATTTCAACTTCTGTTCTGGCAATATTTATTATATTTGCTGGAAGGTCATTTGGGATAAAATCCTTTAGGTAGCTTCCATGTACATATGATCTCTCTCTCTTGACCCCCCATTCCAGAGATATATTTCAGGTGTTTTGAAACAAGTCCAGTAATTTTGATGTTTACTGATTTTTGACATGTAGTATATGATCTGTTTTCCTTTGCAGTATTTTAGATATATCTCTCCTGTCTTGAAAAGGAAGATGGCTAGAGGGCAGTATTCAAGGAGGTTGTACTCAACCACCTTGCCTGTACTCAACCATCACGATGGTTGTACTCTTCAAGTCACTAGCGTTGTCCCGTCTCGAGTACTGCTCAGTACTCACTTCCCCCTTCAGAGCAGGAGAGATTGCTGAAATAGAGGGAATACAGAGAACATATACGGCACGCATAGACGCGATAAAGCACCTAAATTATTTGGATCATCTCAAAGCTCTCCAAATGTGCTCACTAGAAAGGAGACGAGAGAGATACTAAATAATATACACATGGAAAATACTGGAAGGCCCGGTCCCTAATCTACACAGTAAAATAACAACGTACTGGAGTGAACGATATTGAAGAAAATGCAGAATAGAACCAGTGAAGAGCAGAGGTGCCATAGGCACAATCAGAGAACACTGTATAAACATCAGAGGTCCGCGGCTGTTCAACGTCCTCCCAGCGACTATAAGAAATATTGCCGGAACAACCGTGGACATCTTCAAGAGAAAACTAGACTGTTTTCTAAAAGACATTCCGGACCAACCGGGCTGTGGTGGGTATGTGGGCCTGCGGGCCGCTCCAAGTAACAGCCTGGTGGACCAAACTCTCACAAGTCAAGCCTGGCCTCGGGCCGGGCTTGGGGAGTAGAAGAACTCCCAGAACCCCATCAACCAGGTATCAACCAGGTGGGATAGCACAAGTGATTTAAAAGTAAAGGCATTGGGGTGAAATCCCTTGAGTTAAAGGTTCTCATAATCTACCCTATAATTTTCCTAGCAAACTGGGACATGGTTGTAAACCAAAATGCTGAACAAGGAATAAACTTGACCAGAAGAAAGTAATACGAGATAAGGCATCCCAAAAGGATTTCGGAAGGCACCTCACTGCTCTGGCACCAAGGATGTAACAGGACAGGGCTGGTGGAACCGACCCTGCAGACTGCAAGACCCGGGCTAGCAACAAAAATGGCCAAGAGGTGGTGACAAGTTATACTTTGATATGATTTTATGTTTGCCTTTATACAAGTGACATTATTTTTCTTAATTATTTACTTATGAGTTCATTTTTTTTTCATTAAACTGTTCTAGTGTTTTCAGCTTTATTACCTTTGAAATATTTTTTTTACATTTTCATTAATTAATTTCAAGTTTAATTTTCCTTGTATTATTTTTTTGTTTGTTTTACCAGTGAGAGCATAAAAATCAAACTTAATCTTCATTTGAGCAAGATTTTCATATAATGGGAGACAGGGAGGTATATAATGTTTAGCTTTTATTATTGTTAATCTTAATGTTAGTTTTATTATTTGTTAGTTGTTATTTTTGTCAATGTTAATTTGTATGTTTCATTTGATAGTGTTTGCAATTATGTGTACGAGTGTGTTTGTAACAGTAGATTTCCTGTGCACTTTGGTTTAGTGTAGCCCACGCCTCCATCATGCTCAGAGGGGAGCTGGGCTTAACCGTTGGAGGATGTGTGTTGTGGTGCACTCATGAGGTGTCTACCTCACGTGTTGTGGTGCACTCATGAGGTGTCTACCTCACGTGTTGTGGGGCACTCATGAGGTGTCTACCTCACGTGTTGTGGTGCACTGCATGAAGGTGTCTACCTAACGTGTTGTGGTGCACTGCTGAAGTGTCTACCTCACGTGTTGTGGTGCACTGCTGAAGTATCTACCTCACGTGTTGTGGTGCACTCATGAAGTGTCTACCGTCTACCTCATGTATTGTGGTGCACTCATGAAGAGTCTACCTCACATGTTGTGGTGCACTCATGAAGTGTCTACCTCACGTGTTGTGGTGCACTCATGAGGTGTCTACCTCACATATTGTGGTGTACTCATGAGGTGTCTACTTCACGTGAGAGGTTGTTTACCTCAGTTTCTCAGTGTGACTGAGCACAGTAGTTGATCTGGTGGTGACTAACCCACACATCAGAAGATGGAGAAATGACAACATTTCGGTCCATCCTGGACTATTATAAAGTCACTTGTATCACACAGGACTTGATAATGGTCCAGTGTAGACCGAAACGTCATCGTTTCTCCACCTTCTGATGTGTGGTTTGGTGATCAGATCTTCAGCCACGTTATTGTGACTCATCATCTGCCTATTGATCTGCTGAGTTGATAAATTTATTCTGTGTTGTATTATATCCCATTTCCTGTATTTTTTAAAATGTAATGCATGCATAGTGCTGGTTTGTTCGAGTCCAAAAATTCAAAATAGTTGCGTGTTCACTTGGTGCTCCCTCTCATGTTTGAAGTGCATCTTTATACAGTATACTGTACTATATTTGTTCTGTACTCCCATTTTGAGGTAACTTGCATGTACTGTAAGTAAGGAAGAGGGATTTATGATTATTATTATTACTGCATATTTTTAAATTAGTCCCCCTTCTTACAATGGCTCCACCTTCACATCAAGTGTTCAAGACCAAGAGCAATCACACCATCTATGCACAAAGTGTTCAAGAACCAGTACAATGACACCACCTCCACACCAAGTGTTCAAGAACCAGTACAATGACACCACCTCCACACCAAGTGTTCAAGAACCAGTACAATGACACCACCTCCACACCAAGTGTTCAAGAACCAGTACAATGACACCACCTCCACACCAAGTGTTCAAGAACCAGTACAATGACACCACCTCCACACCAAGTGTTCAAGAACCAGTACAATGACACCACCTCCACACCAAGTGTTCAAGAACCAGTGAAATGGCTCCACCTCCTCACCAAGTGTTCTATCCTAAAAGAACGTCACATTTTGATGATACTCTACCTAAGGCCAAAAATTGTTGAACTAGAAAATGGAAGTGGCTCGCAAAATTGGCATACTGTCCCGTTCTCTGTTTTGGGTCCTCTGGTAGGTTAGGATAAGCGCAATTTAGTACGACAGTCTCTTGACGTTGGAAAACCTTAGGAGGACGGACTGGTTCAATACCCAGTGCAATGGCACCACTGCCAAACCCCATCATTTAGGCTGTGTTCTTGTTGAAGTCTACTTTGACTGAGAAAACCTTTGTCAAAGTTCTGAATAAAATTAATTGTAAATGTGATTTGAGTAAACAATACTGTGAACACATGGAGAATGCTTATCATTATTCACTTGACTCACATCAACTCTAACAAGTGAGATACTGCTAAAGGCTGTGTCATTGATAACTAGTATCACCTTGAATGAAAGACAGGATTTCTTCTTTAAGGATAAAGTCCAGAGACGAAGGTTCAAAACATCTTTTTCACTACTCGAAGATGCAAATGATCTGACCAAGTAGATATTTAATTACAGTATACTGTATAATTAAATAAATAAATAAATTATTCTTTACACTTTCAAACAAAACTGTTCAATGATGAAGTACAGTAATTGCTTGAAATATTATAGAGTTCAGAAAATATGAATGTTAAAGAACACCATCTAAACTATTTTCCCAAATTATATTTGCAGTTGTATCATTTCTGCCTGACTGTGTGCAAGATAATGTTTAATGTACAGTATTATAATTTCTAGGACCGTAACCAAATTCTGCCGAAATATCTTAAGAATCGGCAAAGCAAAAAAGAAATAAAGCAATTATATAAATAGTGTAACACTCATGTGTAAAGTAGAGCATCTCAGTGATGTGTAACAATGTTATTCAGAGCATTACATAGGTACATCAGCACACTGATGTTCAAAGGTGTAAAAGGACTAGTTTGACCAGCCAGTAATATAATTTGCAAAGAAATATTGCACGAAGTGAGGAGCTTAAAGCATGACCGAGTACCACTGCAAAAATAATGTATCTTTAAATTTACTAATAAAATTTGTGAGAAAATCCACAGGTGCTGTGATGAGGGGTTTTCCACATGAGCTGTGGATTTTTTCATTGATATATCACAATAATGTGATTTCTCTGTGTAATAGAATTTATGTTTAATATAAATAAATTGTTTTAAGTACTGTACATGAAAACCAAAGCATTGTAGAACTGAAGTAATAATTTAAGTTACAATCTATATCAATTTGTGTTTGCTCTATGATTTTTGTTATAACTTTAACTAGATTATTTTTATTATTTTTAATGCGACGTCTAACAATGTGGTTATACTAGACATACAAGATAGCCAACACTTATCAGTCAAAGAAAACGGGTCTGCTGAGGTACATCTGTTGTGCAAAACAAGATTTCTGCCCTACATAAATTATCGATTTTAGTACATTATTAAAAACTCAAGTTACCGTTTACATTAAAAATACATACTACAGTAAATATAAATCTGGAATCAATCCTTAATCTGTTCCAAAAATGTACCACGCAATCTAAATTCAATTACCCAATTACACCAAATATAGCAACTTTTTCAGATAAAACCATAAGATAATTCATATTATCCTAGAAAAGTTAATCAGAATCTTAAAACAAGAATGCCTGGTTAGTTTCAGTACTTTACACCATTAAATTTACTCATCATCATCATCATCCAGATTCCCTCTTGCATGGGCTGAGAAAACACCCAACAGAATAGGACAGAAAGGCATTAGAAGAAAAGTTTAAGATTTACAATGTGACACACGACCTTCCACGTAAATTTCCGCCCTCGGCAGCATCACAGGCAACTAGCATTATGGTATCAAACTTGAGCAAAATATTTACAGAACTATGTGTTAAGCAATTTCAGAAAACCATGTCCAGTACTATGCTCCACATGAATTATAAAAAACAAACTACCAATTGTTCATTCTCTATTTCTACTTTTTTATCCATTGCCAATTATTATGCATTCTTTAAATCTTGAGGTTATCTTGAGCCAACTGTTTTCTCACACACCCACTGTAACTGTTAACTTGGTCTCCTCCTCCTTCCTCTATCCTTAATATATTTAAATAGTTCCTCTTTTCATCATCCATTCAATCCATATGACCATAGTGTATACCTAATCAATGCTTACTACTGCTCAACATTGTAACATCTATATTAATTTGCCCTTAAGCTGCTCAAATCAAAGCTTGGTTTTATGTAATGTTCAAATTCCGTGCAGATGCTTTCACACAGCTAAAGTGACTTACCAGTCACAGAATATGCTTTTTTACACATCTCATTCCCAAATGGTTTTGATGATCATCTACCATACAGGAAAACATCTTGAGTGCCTTTCCTTCTTGGGCATTAGTAAATAGATGCACACCATGTCTAGCACAGCACCATCTAGCACATTCCTGGGTTAATCTCGACACTCGGCAGATATCTGACTTTTGCTGGTATCTGAAATGCATTAACATTTTTGCCCTTTGCATTTTGATACTGCCATGAGGCATCCCTCTTCAATAGCCTTCAACAGCTCCTCTCCAGCCTGATATATCATCTCTGACCATGACCCTATGTGTCCTATCCAAACTTTTACCAGTAACCTCACGTAGAGCAAAAGGGCAAATGCTGGCTTGATCCTGATTTTCAGTACGAATACGGACTGCGAAAGCAAGGCCTATCGATCCTTTTGACTTTAGGAGTTTTAAGCAAGAGGTGTCAGAAAAGTTACCAGAAAAGTTACGAGTCTACTGGTAACTTTTCTGACACCTCTTGCTTAAAACTCCTAAAGTCAAAAAGATCGATAGGCCTTGCTTTCGCAGTCCGTATTCGTACTGAAAATCAGGATCAAGCCAGCATTTGCCCTTTTGCTCTACGCGAGGTTTCTGTCCACATGGAGCTGGCCTTAGGACACCTGCGTTATCATTTGACAGATGTACCGCCCCAGTCAAACTCCCCACCTGATAATGTCCTCGGAGCGGATCGCGGCGATGAGATCATACGTCAGGCTGCGAGCAGCCTGACGTATGAATCACAGCCTGGTTGATCAGGTAACCTTTGGATGTGTTCATCAAGTTCTCTCTCTTGAACACTGAGGGGTTGGCCAGTTAAGTCCCTTATGTGTAGAGAAGGCATGAAGTGGAAGGTTAAGTACTGTAACTTGTATACGTAGAATCCTCGTATGCTTATCCTAAAGAATAAAATTCCTTGGAATGCTCTTATATGTAAAGGGAGAATGTTAGAAATTTGTAATAATGATTTAATTAATTCAACCCATCAAACTCTGAGTTCTCTCTTTCCACAGTATGTACAGTACTTCTAATTAAATTTTTACAGTTAACACTTTCCCAAGCTCATCATTATATTCCCACTCACCTTACAACTGTCTTTGCTGCTCACACCTCTGTATGCCTTAAAAAACAAAATGTAATAAACTTCCACTTAGGGCATTTCCTTCCATACTATTCAATCGTTCAATTTTGTTTACTGCACTAGTCCTTTCACATACTTTTGCACCCTCATATTCCTTTTCTTGCTTTTCCTTTCTCTTAATTTTGCATCCACACAATGCATTTCCTTCATGTCAATACATATGTTTTCTACTTTCCCATCTCACCAACAACTTCATCTTAATCTTCTAGTGCAGCCCCACACATTTGTTTTGTATTTTTAATCAGGCATTATTTGCATTCGTCCCATGCCTACCTTCCTTGTGTACTCATTGGCCACCTCTAACATCTTTGAAAAGCAGCAGCATCCACTTCCCAATACTGTACACATAATACACATGTGGCAAGATATTTCTCCAGAGAATCCTCTTACAGTTATCAATGATATACTGTACACATGTATTCACATGCTTCTTTCAAAAAGTAGATAAATAATAAAGACACTTTTCACCTTTCACCATTAACATGGTGCCAAATATACTTGTGTACAACCTTGTACCTTAAAGAATGTATTTATGATAAATATCTTAATTTTATTGTCCAAGCTCTTTGGTCTGAGGCTAATTTCATCTCCTCAGACACACATCATACCCCCTGAATTTACTGTCAGGCCCCATCCCAGCTCTGTCATTCAACTCATACCATTTACTCTCCAGGGACGTAGGTTTGATCCCATTCCATGGTCTCAAGATTTTTCCCGTAGGTACACAACATTCCTCTGATTCCATTATGCATTTACTCTCCTACTTCTTGATCCTCATACTAATTTCACCCACCAGTTTATTAATACTTTGACATTTCGACCCATAAGTGCATTCGCAACTGTAAACGACCCAGGCATATCAGTGTTTGGTTATAAATATAAATTTTATATCAAAACTAAATTAATTTGCCAGAGTACAGATGCAGTTCAAAATGTGTGTAAATAATAAATTATGTATGATGGTACTGAATATTCAAGTTTTTATGAAAACTTCAACATTCCTCATATCTTTTAACATAAAAAAATTAAGAAATGAAAATTAAGAAATGTACACACATTATTGGTCCATATCACTGTAAAAAAAATTGTGTTATATTTTTTCTGGCAAATTAAGTAATTTGCAAAGTATAATGAAAATATTCACAAGCAGCGGTATTATCATATTTGGTGATAGGTAGTTGGCCAAGGTGATCTCTGGATGGTCCCTTGATAAGTTATGTACACACTGTGTTAAAATGTGTGCATAGCTTATCATTTTTTTAAGTGATAGTTAAAGAGTCTAGTGATTTTTTATAATTTCAAGATGGATAATGTATTTTAACGTCATCAGAATGTTTACCGCCAAAAGTACAGACAACTCATTTTAGTGTTATCAGAATGCTAAAATGTTAAACAAATAATTTATATTCTCACACCTATTACTACACAGTGTATACATACAGTAATTAAAACCATCCACATTCACACTTGGATATGTGAAGTTCTCACACATGTACCTTGAGCAATGTTAACAAGTCACTAATTCCTTTCCTTAAAGTGTTAACGTCCTTTTCATCCACACAGTTCTTTTCTTCAAGACTTGCACAGATCCCAGAAGGCCCCTGTATCATTTCTAAGTTGTTCCACAGTTATCCCGAGCACATTCTTCACAGCTGTACATCCTTGCATTTGCTCTCAAAGATTTGTGTGTTTTGTGGGGGAGGGAGAAGACACCCCCAGCCTAAGCTGCTACCCCCTGTACCTCAGAAATGTGTGGCTTTCTGCTCACTAACTGGTGGACAATTGGGTTCCTTCATTCCAGCACAATTAAATATGAACCACATAATTAAATGGAAAATGATATTTAAGTGAAAATATATTATGCAAATGACTATTAGGAAGAGCAAGAAATATTTGTTAAAATATAAATTGAATATTATTACTGAAACCCAGGCAGGGTTTCATTAATAGCCAGGACAGAAGGAAAACAAATATTGTTAGAGGAACTATAAAATAATGAATACTAGAGCTTAAATCCCATAAATGTAGACACTAATGCTTGTAAGTCTATATACAATAGAATAGCATAATATATTAATTAATGTGGGAAACATGTGAATGCTATCAATGACACTTACTGTTAATGAATAAAAATGGGTTATTTTAATTGAACTTCTCTCCTAAGAAAATCGACTTTACAAACTATCCCTGATTACTTCAATGACGGCTGTAGCAAAATATGAATACAATTAATGGAAAGTATAAATTTACATTTTTCCCCCATAATACTGCACTGTATTGTACTAGTCTTAGGTGCATCTACTAATCAAATTTTACCCTGCATTCATCAGATTATAATATAAAATCAAGTCTACATCACGGAAAAAAATCTGATTTAAATGAGAAGATGTAAAAGAAATTTTCTAATGTTAACTTACTGCACTGTACTTCCAAAACTAATTATTCAATTTCTCCTCCTTCCACACCATCTTTTAGTTTGTTCATACAGTACTTATATCATCAGAATAATTAATAATAATTACAGAATTTCAGAAGTGAACTCACTAATATATGTACTGTACTACCTATGCCAGTATAAAGGAAAACCAATAAATAAATATGATGGTGTTAAAATTTAAATAGGTTACCAATAACCTAAGCTTAAAGAATGTGATAGGTATCAATATGATAAAAAATATTTACAAAAATAGCAAACAACAAAAGGTACTTAAAAACCATTGAGCCATCTAAACTAAAACATTGCTTGCTGTCAGCCCAGTCCCAATAATTTGGATTAGTTAGCATATACTAAAACAGAGTGGGACGAGTACTAAATTATAAAAAACAAAAAACGGAAGTTACATATGCCAGAAGATTTCTTAAATATGGATATACAGTATACTCCAACCGTTCTCAAGCCATGTAATACTATGTTTAAGCAATGCTAGGAATAACCACCATAGAGCACATCACAAACTTTAGTTCATGTGAGAGGTTGGTAATAGTAAGAGGAGTGACAGGAAAGTAAAAGACACTACATATATTAAAGAAGAACGGTGGACACTAGAGGTACGGAAAAAAGAGAAATGGAAGAGGATGAGATGGGTTAAAAGTAAGATTCTGAGTAACTGCTTACAGGATACCTGTAGTCCCAGTGCATCTCAAGAAATTGCTTTTATGTAAAATTATACAAAATTTTCCGCATTCAAGAAAATAATTCTACACAGTAGAATGACATGTCTACTAAGATTCATTCTAAGACAGTTACTTTAATTTTACAAGAATAACTACAGCAACTACTGAAGAGACAATTCCTGCTTATAATTGCAAATTATAAGCTCAAGCTAACCTGGCAAAGCTCTTGTATGCTGCAGACATTGGGTTGATACACAGAGGAACACGATCTCGTGCCAAATGACTCATGATGAACTTATGAAGACGATCTTTCACCTGTGACATTGACCGTAACTGTAAAAACAAAATGACAATATATAGTATTGAAAAAAGACACTTAATATACAAAATCTAGTGTAGCTATTTTAAACGTGAGAATATTTATGAATAAACAATATTTCAGCAAGAATAAATCCTGCGCTTCTGTTCATGAGAGCAAATGTAATACAGTACAGTACAGACAATCAGTACTCAATCAAACATCAAAGTCCCATTTCTTTTCTAATGCACCTCAATCATTATGTTGTCTTTCACTTAAGTTCTCATACCTTTCCATTACAATGAAGTGTAAATTGATCCACTAAGTTACCAACTAATAATTTCCATAATATGTGTTATGTTACATTCTTGAACAATTCCAAGCTTCAGAAATGAAAATCAAACTGAAAATTTACCTAATTTGTGCCAAGTTAAATACTTAAAATAAAGCACCTCTATAGCAAAACAAATTTCTAATAATATTTATTGATTATCTTTCTTTCTCCTTGCCATTAGGTGAGAAGTCTTGAACAGAGCAAAATATGCTACAAACCTCATTTTCCCATGTGTCATCAAATGCATGTGGCGCTGTTGGTTCAAAATCGTGGGTATACTGCCGACCACCACAAGAAGTGGGGGCACAGCACGTACACATACAAGAGTGGTACCGAAGCCGACCTTCATCCAGATATGGGTGTCCAAGAGCCTCGGTCACTGTCAACCGCTTATCCTGAAACAAAATATCATTTCATTAATGCAACAGTTCTTTCTGGCAAGTCCTTTCTGGCTCCTTGGTAATAACTACCTGGATGGTTCCACCCAATTCAATCCACACCAGGCCCTTGCGAGTCAAGTGTAAGCCCACTGGGGACCAGAGGCCAACACCTGGGCTCCTCTAAAGAGGCGCAAGAAGCAGGGAAGCCTAGATCATCCTAACCAAGAGGAGGCCACCAGAAAGGTGGGAAACCAAAGCATACATTCAGCAACGTAAATCAAATACAATAGGGACCACAAACCCCTGAAACAGACCAACCACCCAGCTGTGAATCGGTTCACTCATTAGTTCCATCTGTGCACCACCAGGAGAATGTACTACACCTTTCTAATCAATCGCCTTACACTGAACCTCAGTCCTTTTGTCTGGCATGCACATCTTTTATGTCGTTGTTATGCTGTTCATACCTGCCATCTCTTTCAACCCCGGTTATTGAAATAAATGTTGGCCATCCTGGAAACTTATTTTGTCCTGCTGTGGCCATTTACCCGTGTATTTGTTCTCTATTTTAGTGTTTTGTTGCCTTTCCACTTGGGTCTCTCTTGCCCTGCAATGTGGAATATATTTTTTGGTTTGAGCCCTTTTTGTTTTTTCACTGCCTTAACTTCATTTTATAGACATTTAACCATTCTCCATCTACTCAAGTGTATCAGCCTTGACAAGCCATGCAGGCTGGCTAAGATGACTTTCATTCTTTTTATTTTTTGCTATGAATAAATGAAAATTACTTTTATAAAAAAATCAAGAAATGGAAGTGCACATGACTTCTTCCATCTTTATGGAGAAGGCTGCTAGATATGTACACTTTTTTAACACCTATTCCTATATAACAACATTTTAAACGACCTATATAACAACATTTTACACGTTTACCAACGCCTTGCAGTGCAATTCTCTTATACGCTCCTAAGAGTATATTTCATTTTCTTTAACAACTCTCCCAAATTCTCCAAATAACCAGACCTTGCTATGTTTCTGTTTTGTTGCTCATGTGTAAGCCACATAATAAGGACATCTATTTCTAATGCAGTAGAAACATCTTATCTTACATTTGCATCATAAAAGATTGCCACATTAGCAGTTTTGTTACAGTGTTCTAAATTTCAAACTTTTACTGAAAATGCATTTAGTAAATAATACCTAATAAAATGTTCTGAAAAAGGTATTGTTATTTCTTTTGCTTTTTTCAAATAACAATAATAATATTTTATTTATAAAAAATTACAAAAGATCTGATTACAATTGTACCTGGATGGAGCTCTGGGAGTTGTTCTACTCCCAACTTAGAACTCTCTAAGTAAAAATCAAGTCTACTTGACTTGAGAGAACTTGCTGTTGCTTAGGGCGGCCCACAGGTCCACATATCCACTACAGCCTGATTGGTCTGGCACTTCTTGAAGAAAACTATCCAGTTTTCTCTTGAAGACATCCACTTTATAACATCCACTTTTAGACGTCCAATTATTACACATTTTTTGTATTTTTATAAAGTCGCTATTCACATGCAGCATTGCATGACTTGCATTGAAACTATTATTAAGCTAACAATTTTTGAAAATAAGTAATACAGTCATGTAATAAACATTTTAACTTACTGGATCAAAGGCAAGCATCTGAGTGAGTAAGTGGACGGCCTCGTGGGTAGCGTGGTTAGACAAGGTGTAAAGTGCAGGCAACGCTGGCGGCTTGGACGGTCGCCGGAGCATGTGTGATACTGCGCCTTCACAAGCATATTTCATATCTTCTACATTTGGTGTCCCTAAGAGGTCTGTTATTCGCTCAAGCTGGAAAACAAAACACAAATTAACACGAACAGCTGACATATCAAGGAGTTATCCAGAAAGCCTGACTTCACGCTAAGCTAATAGAAGTGAAAGGCTTTTAAAAACTATCTTTGGGTAATAGTGTATACCGTGAATAAATCAACAGGAGCTCTTAGGTGACTCAAACCCATGACCACTATACTGCCAGCGGCACCCTCTACCACTGTACCATTTTACCACTGTACCACTTTACCACTGTACCACTGACAGTATGCTGGTCACGGGTTCCAGTCACCTAAGAGCTCCAGTTGATTTTCTTATCGATGTATATCACGTTAGTGTGATTTCTCTGTGTAACTGTTTACAGTACTGTAATCAAATAATATACTGTACTGTCATTTTATAAACCTATTTATGCTAGTTAACATAACATTATTTTAAAGTAATCTCCTTTAATTAACCTCTACATCATTTACATTGATATCTGAGTTACCTTGGCACTCCAATTGCCCAGTTGAGTTTTTCTACTTCATTTGTTAACTATTCTGGGGGAAGCCACTTGTGGCTGCCTAAAGCTACAATCTCCAATGTAGATGTCATCTACTAGGTGCCATTATTCGTGGAGTTCTACGACCTATCGGGGACCTAGAGCCAGAACCTGGCCCCCCCACATAGAGGTGCAGGGAGATATGCCTTTTATATTAAGTTATTCATTTATACCACCACCGAAAAAGACACCCAGAAACTCTGCAAGTCAAAGCAAATTACATCTGGTGCCTCCGAGATCTACAGCCTTGAAAACGACCATAAACTTTCAAAACTATGGAAACAAATGATTGAAAATGTCATAAAACTAGCGGCCGCTCATTCACTACACCGTCAGTTCTCTGATGTGTAGCTGGGTTCGGGTCTTCCACTGTCCCTCTGGCCCCAATATTTTTTTTTTCCTTTGGGGGTATTCTTTTCCCTTATTCCTTACACACACTTGTGTAATGTGTACAGGGTGTGGGTCAGGAGTTTATCATGTTTTGTATCTGAGTTGATCCTGTTTCCTTGATTCCCTGTTCCAACGCTTATCTTTCTCAAGTCATCCACAGTGCCATCAAGTCTAGCCAGTCTGTAGTCTCTACCCTCATGCCCATGATATCCAGAAGTATGCTGCTCTTTATTCCCTTGTGGCTGCCAGTAATCTCAGCCACAAGGGGACTCCCAGAAAACCAATGTTGAATGTAATGGTTTGCTGACTCCCTCCCTCCCTCCTTCCCTCCCTCCCTCAGGAAGTCAGGTCTATATACATCATTCATAGAACCGAGAGTGGAGCACCTTGAGAGCCAGTGCCTGCCCCCCCCCCACTGCCCCCAAATGAGGGGGGGGATTGTGGAGCGAACGAGCAGGTGCTAGTTTTATGACATTTTCGATCTTTGTTTACATTGTTTGGGGAGTTTTATGGCCATTTTCAAAGCTGCTTGGAGGCAGCCAGCTGTGTTTTGTTCTGACTTGCAGACTTTTTGGGTGCTTCTTGGCATAAATGAATAACTTAATGCCACGTCTCCCTTCACCTCTGTGAAGGATGGGAGGGGGGAGCAGGTTCTGGCTCTTGGCCCCCTTATAGACCATAGAACTCCATGATTGATGGCACCTACAATGGAGACGGTAGTTTCAAGGAGCCAAAAATTGGTTTTTCATTACATTCCTGTAATGAAATACCAATTTTTGGCTCCTTGAAGCTGTTTTTTTTTAGTCATGTACACCTCAATACGGGTACTTTTAAACAGCTGCATAATGCACAATTAACTGCAATGTTTTACTGCTGACAAATATATTTTTAGTTTTTATTAAAAACTAATAGGTATTTTTCCCATCCTAAATAACTAATTTTCACATCTTGAAAACAAAGTTATCAGACTGAGCTATGAGACCACTGCTTGTTCTACGCACCTGCTGAACGGGACTCTGTGCTTGGAAGAGTATACGTCGACCCAAGAGCTCTCCAAAGATGCAGCCTACTGACCAGACATCGACAGCTTGAGTGTAGTGGCGGGCACCCATAAGTAACTCGGGGGCTCTGTAGTACTGCGTAACCACCTCTTGTGTCATGTGTTTGGTCTCGTCAGGCTCCTCTACTCGAGCAAGGCCAAAATCACAGATCTAAAACAAATAAAGGTAAAGTATAGGCACACAGTAGGTAAGATTAGGTAAATAGGAATACAATAGGCAAATGGGCAAGATTAGGCATATAATCTGAACTAATTAGGTATTGTGAAACTCATTACAATATATATATATATATACATAAGAAAAACAAAGCACTATCCCAAGTTCTGAACTAATGACTACTCAAAATACTGTAAGTGGAATAAAGATCGTTAAAAGCAACCATCTACTGTAGTTCAAATAAACCAATACAGTCAATTCTTGTATAACTGTAGAAAAATACTTTTTATTTGCCAAAGGGCAGACTGGAGATATGAATTATGCAACTTTAATATTAATATAAAACACTTTCCTCAAAAAAATGTTTCATAAATATAATTTGGGGCAAACAACTTACAAATGATTTGTTTATTGCATACAGCAAGCTAACAAAGTTTTCAAACAAAATGGGAACTAAAGAGAAACAATACTGTACATGATATTCTACCTTAACCCACTGAAACACTAGGTGTAATTATCTAAGTGTAGTTACAGGATGAGAGCCATGCTCATGATGTCCCGTCTTCCCAGCACTCTTTGTCATATAACACTTTGAAATTACTGACGGTTTTGTCCCCTACCACCTTCTCATCTAACTTGTTCCAACCGTCTAACACTCTGTTTACAAAAGTGAATTTTCTTATATTTCTCCGGCAGCTTTGTTTCGTGAGTTTAAATCTATGACCTCTTGTTCTTGAAGTTTCGGGTCTCAGGAATTCTTCCCTATCAATTTTAGCGTTTCCTGATAATATTTTGTGTGTAGTGATCATATCATCTCTTTTTCTTCTATCTTCTAGTTTTTGCATATTTAATGCCTCTAACCTCTCCTCGTAGCTCTTGCCATTCAGTTCTGGGAGCCACTTAGAAGCATGTCTTTGCACTTTTTCCAGTTTGTTGATGTGCTTCTTAAGATATGGGCACCATACAACCGCTGCATATTCCAGCTTTGGTTTACCAAAAGTCGTGAACAATTTCTTTAGTATTTCTCCATCCATGTATTTAAAAGCAATTCTGAAGTTAGAAAGTGTACTCGCCTATTTGTGCTTGCGGGGGTTGAGCTTTGTCTCTTTGGTCCCGCCTCTCAACTGTCAATCAACTGGAGTACAGATTCCTGAGCCTACTGGGCTCTGTCATATCTACATTTTATTTAACTAGCCATTAACTGATCAATTTATATAATGAAATATCATTACTGCGATATTTCAGTAATTAATTGAAATCATTTTGTTGCTGCTAATTGAATAAATTTTCTTGATTTTAAATATATGTAGTTTTCTGTAATAATTTTTTGGAAGTATTACCAAACGCAACAAGAATTAGCTACCCAGGATGATAGTATGAGAGAGCCTTCATAACTCATCAAAAGTCAAGGGTAGGCACACTATGAAATCACAACATCATGATACATCAATGAGGAAATCTCTGGAGCAGGATGATGGGATGGAACCAAAGGCTGGGCACGAGCAGGCTTCACCAAATGACCAACATATCACACCATGCACCAGACATTACAGGTACAGTACTGTACTTGTAAGTTGACCAACAAATCTCAACCTGCCATCCAAGAATTACAGCACCTATAAGTACTATCAACGGAAGTACAAAATATGAACTGTTACACCCCAAAATGTCTTTGTACTAATAATGTTGCGAAGGGCCAAAGAAATGGAATCTTAAATGTTAATATTTCTTAAAAGCATTTAAATTAGTCCAACCTCGACAAGTCTATATCTGTCCAGTACTCAAGAACATTCCCCTTGCAAACCTGGGTGAGGCTAACATTGTACTGTACATATTAGTACAAATATGTACTAAATTAGACTTAAGACTGTATATGTTCACCTAAGATTCCTCACTTAGGCCTAAGAAATGTTAGGCAAGGTTACATTTAGTATTCCACATTGTACAAAACATTGTCTTTTTTAGAAGCACAGCAGTTCATATTTTGCACATTTCATCCACAGTAGGAGTAGAGCCCATTTTTGTGTTTACGGCTAGACATAACTATGGTCAGTGGTCACAAGCCTTCAAGCCATGGGCACGGCTAGACATAACTGGTCAGTGGTCACACGCCTTCAAGCCATGGGTACGGCTAGACATAACTGTGGCCAGTGGTCACAAGCCTTCAAGCCATATGTACGGCTAGACATAACTGTGGCCAGTGGTCACACGTCTTCAAGCCATGGGTACGGCTAGACATAACTGGTCAGTGGTCACAAGCCTTCAAGCCATGGGTACGGCTAGACATAACTGTGGCCAGTGGTCACACGTCTTCAAGCCATGGGCACGGCTAGACATAACTGGTCAGTGGTCACAAGCCTTCAAGCCATGGGTACGGCTAGACATAACTGTGGCCAGTGGTCACAAGCCTTCAAGCCATATGTACGGCTAGACATAACTGTGGCCAGTGGTCACACGTCTTCAAGCCATGGGTATGGCTAGACATAACTGTGGTCAGTGGTCACACGTCTTCAAGCCATGGGTACGGCTAGACATAACTGTGGCCAGTGGTCACACGCCTTCAAGCCATGGGTACGGCTAGACATAACTGTGGCCAGTGGTCACACGTCTTCAAGCCATGGGTATGGCTAGACATAACTGTGGCCAGTGGTCACACGTCTTCAAGCCATGGGTACGGCTAGACATAACTGTGGCCAGTGGTCACACGCCTTCAAGCCATGGGTATGGCTAGACATAACTGTGGCCAGTGGTCACACGTCTTCAAGCCATGGGTACGGCTAGACATAACTGTGGCCAGTGGTCACACGTCTTCAAGCCATGGGTACGGCTAGACATAACTGTGGCCAGTGGTCACACGCCTTCAAGCCATGGGCACGGCTAGACATAACAGTAGTCAGTGATCATAAGCCATGGTCGGAGTCCAAAAGGGGGACACGCACTGTCATCTCATCTGAATGCTTACAAACTACCCTCTGTTGCGGCCAATCTCTTAACTAAACATCTATCAAATAACCAGATAATGATAATACCATTTGATTTATGATGCAAGTATTAGTGCTGGAATGTATACCAGTTGAGTGCAGGGAATGTGGGAGCCCGTTCTCAGACCAAACCCACTATAATGAGAAACCAATCCCTTACACCTCAAACCACCTGGGTAGTTATCTAGATATTTGTGATTGTCTGAAAGCATGTTACTGTTCCAGTAATAGTCTACATGTAAACTGGCAAGTAAGTCTATGTCCTAAACAGATTATTCTCAAATTATCACTATTGTATTATAAATTGTTGGTTTAAAATATAAGCGGTGTATGCTGAAAATATTTTCTTAGAAGAATTTGGTTTTATGTAAAAGGAGTTCTCGGGTACACTGAAATAGTTTTCAAATTCCACATTTCACATTATCATCAATAATATACAATATTAACCAAACATATTGAAACCTTATCAAATCAACCTAAAATAACCTTAAGCCTAACCTAATCATGGATAAAGAATCGATAATAGCACCACTTATGCAGACATTCTCAATCCATTTCCGTGAACATATTTCCTCCCCGAGAACAGGCTGAATGAGGAGGAAATAGAGTACATTTCATTAGTGATATTTCCTTCTTTTTTATTTCCTATGATTTCGACTGCGACAATTATTACTGTGAATTAACTAAATTAAAGGAATAACATGAAAATACATATCTGTTCTATTAACCACAAAATGTAAATAATGAGAAACAGCAGTTACTTTTGATGTCAATAATACATATTTTGTCTGATACTAGCCTATGTTATAATTATCTACTATGTTTATCCTAGACTTGTCTAATACTGTACTAGTTAGCATATCCAATATATAATTATCTCTCATCTATCCTACACTTGTCTTATAGTAGTTTAACCTACAGAACACATACCCAGCTAAACCCAGCCTAGTCTACCGTACCCATGCCTAGCCAAAACCATCCTACCCTATCATACACCTGCCTATCCAAACCCAATTTAGTGCACCATATACCTGCCAAGCCAAAGCAATGCTAGCCTAGCGAGCACCTGTGTGTTCCCAGCTCACCTTTAAAACACAGTTAGAGTTGACGAGCAGGTTCCCAGGCTTGATGTCTCTGTGAATTATCCTCGCTGAGTGCAGGTACTTGAGGCCTGCAATACACGCCCAATTATTACAAGCCTCTCAAGGAATTACAAACAAAAATGGGAGGAATAGTTTATACGAATATTATTCTATAAATTCAATTGTTAGTTATTATTGGAATGATTATCTTTACAAATTAATCTCAAAATATTAAAAAAAGATTATAAAAGATACTGTTTAATAAAATTTTAGCTATTATAAAGACAAATAACATTACAGAATAAAAGAAGAATATGTCTGTCTATCCCTCGGGCGCAATCTTAGACCAGGAAGACTAGGAAGACCTGAGACTGCGCCTTTCATACCCGGACCCAACACAAGGTAGGGTATGGTGTGGTTGCACACAAAATGTACCAAGAAGGAATTACTGGCAAAATAGAAAGATCCACTTTTAAATTTGCTAACAAACAAAAGCTCAAAAGAGTAATAGTTAACAAAGTAAAATCAGGATCACCCACCGTGAAGAGATCAGTCCCCCAGGGTACTGTGCTTGCTCAGGTACTATCATCCTCATATCGACACATTTACAAGGACACAGACTATAGTACCGTATCATTCTTTGCATATCATACTTGAATTTTGATGAGAGTAGAAAATATAGAGGACACGGCAAGCTTCCAAATTGATGAAAATTAGGTCTTCAATGAGCCACAGAAAATTACATGTTTAATGATAAATATGAAAATATCAAGACGGAAATTACATACAAAATGCAATAAAATCACTTCATAGATAGAAAAAGCAAATTAACAGATTTGGTAGCAATAGTGTCGGAAGACATTAAAATAGTTGTCACAACTGCAGAAAAAGACCCCGCTGATGGAGGGGGGGGGGAGGGTAGGGCACAAGGTAAGTAGATATATCACAGAATCCACTAACGTAAGTAATCTCAATCAACAACTGTACTCAGAATAAATGGCAAGCCCTAAATTGTAGTCAGTTACTTGTCATCATGGCCACCCTGCATTATTTTGATCCCAATAAAATTACCAATTACTGTAGTTTAAACATCCTTCCATCACCATCCATAAAAAAAGGTTAATCATAATTTATCTTTCAAAAGAGATTTCCTGCCGACTGCTAACTGGCTGGCCGCAATTAACCGGTGAAGGTTCCCGCCACTTCTGCCCCGCTCAATTTTCCCACCAAATTTGAACCATTAACCGTTTTTATCGCGACTTATATTTTTCTTACAATGGATAAAAATTAATGTGCGGATTTATTAAATTCTGATTCTTGATAGTACACAAATCCATCCAATTATATTATGATATTATTTAATTACAAAAGGGTGATTGTGTAGGATACATGTTCAATATTTTATACCCAATAACATTACGAAACCAATAATGCTTTATTAGATGTTACACGGGAAAATAATTCTTGGTGTTTATATGTACAATGTGAGGTCAGGGCGTCACATTCTTAATGAGACGCCATCAAGTTATTGACGTGCTTAGTTTAACGTAAAATTATAATGATCTTCATATTGAACAATAATATATACTCGTACTATTAGACTTATTCAACAGAATCGTCACTGTAAAGCTGATGTGACAGACCGACAAAATTAAGAGGATGCTGGACCTTCTGCCAGTAAAAATGAGATGGTTCTTATCAGACCAAGAACAAGTTTATCTCTCAGAATGTTCGGTAATATGTTTATTGTTTGTGGTGTGTGTCTATATATGTATGAACACGTTGTACTGAACGATGTGAGGCTCGCTTGGGCTACCTCATCCCTTTGTGTGTAGTTTACCTCAATAAACTAATTTTAATTTCGATTTTAAAGAGCAAGTGTGATGTTTTAGTCATTACCTCCAGCCTCCAACACTGCCCCACCATCCTAACCCGCCATCACCTCCACCCTCCAACACTGCCCCACCATCCTAACCCGCCATCACCTCCACCCTCCAACACTGTCCCACCATCACCTCCACCCTCCAACACTGCCCCACCATCACCGCCACCCTCCAACACT
>NC_091167.1:44441811-44504311 GCF_040958095.1 Procambarus clarkii | reverse complement strand
TCAGGCCTTGACTTGTGAAGGTCTGGCTTGACTTGTGAAGGTCAGGCTTGACTTGTGAAGGCCTGGCTTGACTTGTGAAGGCCTGGCTTGACTTGTGAAGGTCAGGCCTTGACTTGTGAAGGTCAGGCCTTGACTTGTGAAGGTCAGGCTTGACTTGTGAAGGCCTGGCTTGACTTGTGAAGGCCTGGCTTGACTTGTGAAGGTCAGGCCTTGACTTGTGAAGGCCCGGCTTGACTTGTGAAGGCCCGGCTTGACTTGTGAAGGCCTGGCTTGACTTGTGAAGGCCTGGCTTGACTTGTGAAGGCCTGGCTTGACTTGTGAAGGCCTGGCTTGACTTGTGAAGGCCTGGCTTGACTTGTGAAGGCTTGGCTTGACTTGTGAGCAATCAGTCGTGAAAGTTTCCCCCACAACCTGCGGCAGGACTTTTATTATCAGAGTTCTGTTATCTTCAGGAAAGTGGAATTATCTTCGTCTCACCTCGACTAAAGCGGCCGAATCTGACTGTTGCATGGAGCCACGTTCCTTCCGTCTTTGTGGACGAGTTCGGTATTGTTTAAGGAACTACTTGGAGATGTTGAGGAGGAACCACTGCCTGACCTGCTCCTCACCTACTCCTGAGACATAGGTGGTGTTAAAACTGTTAATACCAATATTGTATTAGTACTATGTACGAGTGAAAACCTTGTCTACTGTAAGCATTCATTAACACTGTAATCTGAGGTAAATAATCACTTCGGTCATCAGCGGGGTCATCATTTGGGTCATCATTGGAGGTCATCACTGACCATCATCATCTCTGAGTATCTGGTAGAGGAAAGAGCAGGAGGGACTCACCTCTTGAGTATCTGGTAGAAGAAGAGGGAGGAGGAAGAGATTCACCTCTGAGTACCTGGTAGAGGAAGGGGGAGGAGGAAGAGACTCACCTCTGAGTACCTGGTAGAGGAAGGGGGAGGAGGAAGGGGGAGGAGGAAGGGGGAGGAGGAAGGGACTCACCTCTGAGTACCTGGTAGAGGAAGGGGGAGGAGGAAGGGACTCACCTCTGAGTACCTGGTAGAGGAAGAGGGAGGAGAAAGAGACTCACCTCTGAGTATCTGGTAGAGGAAGAGGGAGGGGGAAGAGACTCACCTCTGAGTATCTGGTAGAGGAAGACCTTGACGTGGTCGGCTGAGAGGTGTTGAGGGGAGACGATGATCTTGTGAAGGTCGCTCTGCATCAACTCTGTGATCACGTATCTGTGGTCGCCACCAGTCAAGGATCACCACCCCATATATCACGGGCACAGCAAGCAATACTAGACACCACTGCTGCACCACATCTTACTTTACTTTATAAAGGAGCGATAGGTAACGCTAGAACAAAAAACTAGTGCAAGGTAATGAAAGGGTTTGCAATGTGAGGCATCAAAACATGTAATATACTGAAAGACAAAATCGTTGGCAATATACTGAAAGATTTATGTTTTAAAGGTAATGAAAGAGTCCAGGTACTGAAGACTGCTGGGACCCAGCCAGTGTCCTGGGTCTCCTAGCAGCCCGGGGTACAGGTACTGAAGACTGCTGGGACCCAGCCAGTGTCCTGGGTCTCCTAGCAGCCCGGGGTACAGGTACTGAAGACTGCTGGGACCCAGCCAGTGTCCTGGGTCTCCTAGCAGCCCGGGGTACAGGTACTGAAGACTGCTGGGACCCAGCCAGTGTCCTGGGTCTCCTAGCAGCCCGGGGTACAGGTACTGAAGACTGCTGGGACCCAGCCAGTGTCCTGGGTCTCCTAGCAGCCCGGGGTACAGGTACTGAAGACTGCTGGGACCCAGCCAGTGTCCTGGGTCTCCTAGCAGCCCGGGGTACAGGTACTGAAGACTGCTGGGACCCAGCCAGTGTCCTGGGTCTCCTAGCAGCCCGGGGTACAGGTACTGAAGACTGCTGGGACCCAGCCAGTGTCCTGGGTCTCCTAGCAGCCCGGGGTACAGGTACTGAAGACTGCTGGGACCCAGCCAGTGTCCTGGGTCTCCTAGCAGCCCGGGGTACAGGTACTGAAGACTGCTGGGACCCAGCCAGTGTCCTGGGTCTCCTAGCAGCCTGGGGTACAGGTACTGAAGACTGCTGGGACCCAAGCCAGTGTCCTGGGTCTCCTAGCAGCCTGGGGTACAGGTACTGAAGACTGCTGGGACCCCAGCCAGTGTCCTGGGTCTCCTAGCAGCCCGGGGTACAGGTACTGAAGACTGCTGGGACCCCAGCCAGTGTGCTGGGTCTCCTAGCAGCCCGGGGTACAGGTACTGAAGACTGCTGGGACCCCAGCCAGAGTGCTGGGTCTCCTAGCAGCCCGGGGTACAGGTACTGAAGACTGCTGGGACCCCAGCCACTGTGCTGGGTCTCCTAGCAGCCCGGGGTACAGGTACTGAAGACTGCTGGGACCCCAGCCAGTGTGCTGGGTCTCCTAGCAGCCCGGGGTAGAGGTACTGAAGACTGCTGGGACCCCAGCCAGTGTCCTGGGTCTCCTAGCAGCCCGGGGTACAGGTACTGAAGACTGCTGGGACCCCAGCCAGTGTGCTGGGTCTCCTAGCAGCCTGGGGTACAGGTACTGAAGACTGCTGGGACCCCAGCCAGTGTCCTGGGTCTCCTAGCAGCTTGGGGTTCAGGTACTGAAGACTGCTGGGACCCCAGCCAGTGTGCTGGGTCTCCTAGCAGCCTGGGGTACAGGTACTGAAGACTGCTGGGACCCCAGCCAGTGTCCTGGGTCTCCTAGCAGCCCGGGGTACAGATACTGAAGACTGCTGGGACCCCAGCCAGTGTCCTGGGTCTCCTAGCAGCCCGGGGTACAGGTACTGAAGACTGCTGGGACCCCAGCCACTGTGCTGGGTCTCCTAGCAGCCCGGGGTACAGGTACTGAAGACTGCTGGGACCCCAGCCAGTGTGCTGGGTCTCCTAGCAGCCCGGGGTAGAGGTACTGAAGACTGCTGGGACCCCAGCCAGTGTCCTGGGTCTCCTAGCAGCCCGGGGTACAGGTACTGAAGACTGCTGGGACCCCAGCCAGTGTGCTGGGTCTCCTAGCAGCCTGGGGTACAGGTACTGAAGACTGCTGGGACCCCAGCCAGTGTCCTGGGTCTCCTAGCAGCTTGGGGTTCAGGTACTGAAGACTGCTGGGACCCCAGCCAGTGTGCTGGGTCTCCTAGCAGCCTGGGGTACAGGTACTGAAGACTGCTGGGACCCCAGCCAGTGTCCTGGGTCTCCTAGCAGCCCGGGGTACAGATACTGAAGACTGCTGGGACCCCAGCCAGTGTCCTGGGTCTCCTAGCAGCCCGGGGTACAGGTACTGAAGACTGCTGGGACCCCAGCCAGTGTCCTGGGTCTCCTAGCAGCCCGGGGTACAGGTACTGAAGACTGCTGGGACCCCAGCCAGTGTCCTGGGTCTCCTAGCAGCCCGGGGTACAGGTACTGAAGACTGCTGGGACCCCAGCCAGTGTGCTGGGTCTCCTAGCAGCCCGGGGTACAGGTACTGAAGACTGCTGGGACCCCAGCCAGTGTCCTGGGTCTCCTAGCAGCCCGGGGTACAGGTACTGAAGACTGCTGAGACCCCAGCCAGTGTGCTGGGTCTCTTAGCAGCCCGGGGTACAGGTACTGAAGACTGCTGAGACCCCAGCCAGTGTGCTGGGTCTCCTAGCAGCCCGGGGTACAGGTACTGAAGACTGCTGGGACCCCAGCCAGTGTGCTGGGTCTCCTAGCAGCCCGGGGTACAGGTACTGAAGACTGCTGGGACCCAGCCAGTGTGCTGGGTCTCCTAGCAGCCTGGGGTACAGGTACTGAAGACTGCTGGGACCCAGCCAGTGTGCTGGGTCTCCTAGCAGCCCGGGGTACAGGTACTGAAGACTGCTGGGACCCAGCCAGTGTGCTGGGTCTCCTAGCAGCCCGAGGTACAGGTACTGAAGACTGCTGGGACCCAGCCAGTGTGCTGGGTCTCCTAGCAGCCCGGGGTACAGGTACTGAAGGCTGCTGGGACCCAGCCAGTGTGCTGGGTCTCCTAGCAGCCTGGGGTACAGGTACTGAAGACTGCTGGGACCCAGCCAATGTGCTGGGTCTCCTAGCAGCCCGGGGTACAGGTACTGAAGACTGCTGGGACCCAGCCAGTGTCCTGGGTCTCCTAGCAGCCCGGGGTACAGGTACTGAAGACTGCTGGGACCCCAGCCAGTGTGCTGGGTCTCCTAGCAGCCCGGGGTACAGGTACTGAAGACTGCTGGGACCCCAGCCAGTGTGCTGGGTCTCCTAGCAGCCCGGGGTACAGGTACTGAAGACTGCTGGGACCCAGCCAGTGTGCTGGGTCTCCTAGCAGCCCGGGGTACAGGTACTGAAGACTGCTGGGACCCAGCCAGTGTGCTGGGTCTCTTAGCAGCCCGGGGTACAGGTACTGAAGACTGCTGAGACCCCAGCCAGTGTCCTGGGTCTCCTAGCAGCCTGGGGTACAGGTACTGAAGACTGCTGGGACCCAGCCAGTGTGCTGGGTCTCCTAGCAGCCTGGGGTACAGGTACTAAGACCCAGCCAGTGTGCTGGGGTCTCCTAGCACCCTGGGATAACGAGGCTCATATGATAAAAGGATACATCTCCTGGAAGAAGTCGAGGTGTGGAGGCTGGAGAATGTCGAGGGCTGACAGCACCTGTAAGCAACACACACAAACCATTATACCAACATTACCTCATTAAGAATGATTCATATATTACACATCATCAACATCAATTAGAAATATTCCTGTTGGTAGTTCGAATGTTAATAACTCTGTAACAACATATAATACTGCTACATTTACATCTACCTCTACTGCTACATTTAGTTGTTCTACTTCTACCACTACTGCTACTAGGCCGGGGGCGCCGCGGGAGGCGGAGTGCTCTACCAGTAACACACCAGGGGTATGGTTCACCTGGGACACACCAGGGGTATGGTTCACCTGGGACACACCAGGGGTATGGTTCACCTGGGACACACCAGGGTGCTCTACCATTCCCCCTACACTATATATACAGGTAGTCTCCAATCTTCTGTATATTACCTGGAGAGGGTGTCGGGAGTCCTTCTACTTCCCGAGCCCTCCTATGCAAAATCAAGATCAAAAACTACATCTAGTATCGGGCCTTGTCAAAGAGAGTTGGAACCTTCACTGATGACAACTAAGAAACGAGCGAGTTACTGAGAAATCGGTACGACTCTGTTTTCAGCGAGTCATTAAACACACTAAAGATTGATTGATTTAGGTTAAATAAAATTTTCATTGATGTGATGTCAACATAAAATTTTATATCAGACGTCGCCCTATCCCCACTGGATTTTGAAGAAGCCATAGACAGTATGCCTATGCGCTCTGCGCCAGGTCCTGATTCCTGGAACTTCCTATTCATTAAGAACTGTAAAATAAAAAAAACACTATCGCAGGCCCTTCACATTCTTTGGAGACAGAGCCTAGATAATGGCGATATCCCTGACATCCTAAAACAGCAGAGATAGCACCACTGACGTATGAGTCACAGCCTGGTTGATCAGGTATCCTTTGGAAGTGCTTATCAAGTTCTCTCTTGAACACTGTGAGGGGTCTGCCAGTTATGCCCCTTATGTGTAGTGGAAGCGTGTTGAACAGTCTCGGGCCTCTGATGTTGACAGAGTTCTTTCTCAGAGTACCTGTTGCACCTCTGCTCTTCAACGGGGGTATTCTGCACATCCTGCCATGCCTCCTGGTCTCATGTGATGTTATTTCTGTGTGCAGGTTTGGGACCAGCCCCTCTAATATTTTCCACGTGTAAATTACTTTATTGTGTTCTTGACAGGTAAGGTCTTCCCACATGAGTACACCCAAATCCTTTACATTGCCTTTTTGTTCTATGTTATAATTTGACTGTGTTTTGTACGTGGTTTCCGTTTATATAATTTCATTTTTTCAGTAGCGCATGAGCTGGAACTTATCTTCGCTAAGCACCATATTATTTTCTGTAGTCCATTGAAAGATCTGATTTACATCTGATTGGAGGTTTGCCGTGTCCTCTATGTTATCTACTCTCATAAATATCCTAGTGTCATCTGCATCCGGGACCGCGGGACGCTAAACCCCGGAAGCACCTGAAGGTAACCTCAAGGTATGGGGTGATCACAAAATGAGGTCAATGGGAATAACTGGTAAAGTAGGACGCTGGATACTCAATTTTCTGTCGAACAGAACACAAAGAGTAACAGTCAATCAAATAAAATCGAGTTCAAGCGCAGTTAAAAGCTCTGTACCTCAAGGTACAGTCCTTGCACCGCTACTGTTCCTTATTCTCATATCAGATATAGACAAAAATACAAGTCACAGCTTCGTGTCGTCCTTTGCAGATGACACAAAAATCAGCATGAAAATTACCTCTGCTGAAGACGTTGAAAAATTACAAGCAGATATCAACAAAGTTTTCGACTGGGCAGCAGAAAATAACATGATGTTTAACAGTGATAAATTTCAGGTACTCAGGTACGGCAAAAATGAGGATCTGAAACATAATACAGGGTACAAAACACAATCGAATCTGCCCATAGTAGGAAAACAGCATGTCAAGGATTTGGGAATAATGATGTTCGACGATCTAACGTTTAGGGAGCATAACCAAGCAAATATTGCGTCAGCCAGAAAAACGATAGGATGGATTACGAGAACTTTCAAATCCAGGGATCCCATCACAATGGTTGTACTCTTCAAGTCACTTGTGTTGTCCCGTCTTGAGTACTGCTCAGTACTCACTTCCCCCTTCAGAGCAGGAGAGATTGCTGAAATAGAAGGAATACAGAGAACATATACGGCACGCATAGACGAGATAAAGCACCTAAATTATTGGGATCGTCTCAAAGCTCTCCAAATGTACTCACTAGAAAGGAGACGAGAGAGATACCAAATAATATACACATGGAAAATACTGGAGGGCCAGGTCCCAAATCTACACAGTAAAATAACTACGTACTGGAGTGAACGATATGGAAGAAAATGCAGAATAGAACCAGTGAAGAGCAAAGGTACCATAGGCACAATCAGAGAACACTGTATAAACATTAGAGGTTCGCGGTTGTTCAACGTCCTCCCAGCGACTATAAGAAATATTGCCGAAACAACCGTGGACATCTTCAAGAGAAAACTGGACTGTTTTCTAAGAGAAGTTCCGAAACAGCCGGGCTGTGGTTGGTATGTGGGCCTGCGGGCTGCTCCAAGCAACAGCCTGGTGGACCAAACTCTCACAAGTCAAGCCTGGCCTCGGGCCGGGCTTGGGGAGTAGAAGAACTCCCGGAACCCCATCAAGCAGGTATCTCTGGCATTTCGGCTTTTATAGGGATCTAGATGAAGTAAAGTGCAAAGTGTGTGGACAAAGACAGGGACACACACTCGAACACTATATCTTGGATTGTAGTAAAATTGAGCCATTTAGAGATAAATCTAAGCTCACGCTGTATGATATGGCAACCTATCTTATTAATAAGGATAAAATACCTGAAATCCTTGCAATGTATCCGTATTTCGATTCCTGTAGATAAACGACATATGAGATTAAGAAACAAGTAGTGTATTGTGAAGACTAATAATAATCAGAAGCTCCCCTATGACTCTGTAATATCTCCATTGGTCAAACTATGATGTATTAGCGATAAGACCTTCCATTAATGTATAATGACCTACTGTAAATATATAGCTCTTGAAATAGCACTTTCTCTGTAACTAGCTGACATTGTAACTATAAGGTGTGAAGGATAAATGAAATTGTTTATGTAATAATCTAAGATGAGGTCTGATAAAGACTTTTTGTGCCCTCTGTAATACTTTTTGCGCTACCGCTCACAGGATGAGTATGGGGTGCACAATAAACTAGCCGCCTCCGGCGGCAACAAACAAAATCCTCTTCCTATTTTTTCCGGTAATTCCCATTGAACACATTTTGTGTGCAATAACACCGCAGTCACATTTGTTGAGAAGAGGGCGCTCCTGCCTCTCACAACTGCTGGACCACTATCACATCACCTTACATGCATCCAATGGAAGATAAGCAAACGCTGACGTAATATACACAGATTTCGCAAAAGCCTTCGACAAATGTGACAATGGTCACATTAGCGACCATGAGCATAGTGGATATGTGGGCCTGCGGGCCGCTCCAAGTAACAGCCTGGTGGACCAAGTTATCACAAGCCGAGCCTGGCCTCAGGCCGGGCTCGGGGAGTAGAAGAACTCCCGAAACACCCTCCATGTAAGTTCCAGGTAACTTAGGAAAAGGATGATGGAAAGTCACTATTAACCAAAAAAAAGGGTTCATTCGTAAACTTACTAATTCACAAGAAAGTTCCATTGTGTTAACGAAGATGTTAGTTATCAAGGGGTATAGATAAGGGCTCGCGCAGCAGGGTTGTGGCCAGGGCGCTAGTGTGGTCACACTGTGGCCAGGGCGCTAGTGTGGTCACACTGTGTCCAGGGCGCTAGTGTGGTCACACTGTGGCCCTCGTGCTGGGCCACACAGGCTCGTCACCTCCCAACACTTGTCAACTGTGCACCACACTCCCAGTAACAAGGGACACTCATCCCAGCTACAACTGTACACTGGTCTAATAATCAACAACATATAACACAGACAATCAGTGACACCAATTATACACACACCAATAAATCTCATTGAAATCAGACGAGTCACGAGGACACTAATAATACACACTGCACGTCGCTAAGAGACCTGCTTCATGGACATATAACAAGGAAATAATCAAAAGTCAGAGACAGTATAAAATAAATGTCGTAATATCAATGTTGTAACACATAGGAGGCGCATCCAACGTACAGCCCCGCTCCTGTGCCAGGTAAGTCCACTACGGGCACACCATACGCCTTCTGGTCTCATATCACATGAGACCAGAAGGCATGGCAGGATGTGCAGAATACCCCCGTTGAAGAGCAGAGGTGCAACAGGTACTCTGAGAGAGAACTATCAACATCAGAGGCCCGAGACTGTTCAACACGCTTCCACTACACATAAGGGGCATAACTGGCAGACCCCTCACAGTGTTCAAGAGAGAACTGGATAAGCACCTCCAAAGGGTAGCTGATCAACCAGGCTGTGATTCATACGTCAGGCTGTGAACAGTCGAGTCCAACAGCCTGGTTGACCAGTCCAGGAACCAGGAGACCTGGTCAGAGACCGGACCGCGGGGACGCTAAGCCCCGAAAACACATTCCAGGTACCCCTCCAGGTATCGGCCGCCCGTGCTACTTGCAACTCCGAGGTGAGTCTAAAACAAGACCAACAACAATAACAACACCTGCGAGCCCACTGCTTTAACTGTTGTACAGGTCAAAAATACCTCGACGTTTCTAACAGACTAAGGAGGAAATCCAGAAGAAAATACTCTTAACTATCAAAAGTGGCCACAGAGCCAAAGTAGCGGAAGGAACACTCACTGCAATATGGTACAAACAAACCACTGGGTACTCCTCTTTCAAGCCTGGCAAACATCTATGGTGAGACATTGAAGTAGTCATACACAAACTTAGACTTGGCTACAAGTGCTGCTGGGAGGTAATAAACCCAATACTTAAAAAGAGTATTATAGTTGTGGAACAGATGCAGAAAGACCACTATTACATTACTTACTGGAATGTGAAGAAACTGAAGCCCTGCACATCAAACTCAACCTTCAACCAACAAGAGCAACTGCTTTTAATGCAAAATCTACAGCGACTACAATGGTTAAAAAAAAACAGTTAAAGAATGGGACACACTAGTGAACATTGTGCATCTATATCCGCCACCAAGAAAACGTTATTAACCAAAATATTAAGTTAGAGAGAAAAAAGGAAACTCTACCTTCATTTAAAACTTTTATCCAAATATCACAGTAACAGGGTTATCGTGAATAACCGAACTCAATTACAGGCTCACTTTAGCCAGTGCTACGTGGACATTTTGTTCCCAGTAGCTAAACCTAAAACAACACCTTCCACTACCACCACCACCACCTACTAGTCTTACGGGATATTCATGCCCGTGCCATCTCTTGGGGTGGCTTAATCTTCATCACTCAATCAATCACCTACGAGTCAAAGACTCCAATAAACTGTTCAATTACACACGTCTCCTGACACAACAGTTAAATATTTTATTTTTGTGTGGCCCACCCTTTGTGTACCCTCCTAGTGGCCCGCCCCTTGTGTACCCTCCTAGTGGCCCGTCCCTTGTGTACCCTCCTAGTGGCCCGCCCCTTGTGTACCCTCCTAGTGGCCCGCCCCTTGTGTACCCTCCTAGTGACCCACCCCTTTGTGTACCCTCCTAGTGGCCCGCCCCTTGTGTACCCTCCTAGTGGCCCGTCCCTTGTGTACCCTCCTAGTGGCCCGTCCCTTGTGTACCCTCCTAGTGGCCCGCCCCTTGTGTACCCTCCTAGTGGCCCGCCCCTTGTGTACCCTCCTAGTGACCCGCCCCTTGTGTACCCTCCTAGTGACCCGTCCCTTGTGTACCCTCCTAGTGGCCCGCCCCTTGTGTACCCTCCTAGTGGCCCGCCCCTTGTGTACCCTCCTAGTGGCCCGCCCCTTGTGTACCCTCCTAGTGGCCCGTCCCTTGTGTACCCTCCTAGTGGCCCGCCCCTTGTGTACCCTCCTAGTGGCCCGTCCCTTGTGTACCCTCCTAGTGACCCACCCCTTGTGTACCCTCCTAGTGGCCCACCCCTTGTGTACCCTCCTAGTGGCCCGTCCCTTGTGTACCCTCCTAGTGGCCCGCCCCTTGTGTACCCTCCTAGTGACCCACCCCTTGTGTACCCTCCTAGTGACCCACCCCTTGTGTACCCTCCTAGTGGCCTCTTGACTTCGAATTTACGGAAGTTCTTCCTTAGAAGGCAATTCCAAGGAATAGCACACATGGGGAGCACCTGTGTGCGGCCGGCGGCGGGGCGCGGGCCCGCACGGTACCGGGCCCGGCACTTCCTCTAACACCATATTTAGTTTCCTCTTCAACGTCTTAACTATCACTCCGGAAATCTCTCTCATATTTGCTGGAAGAAGACATAATTTCCCATCACCGGTCACGACAGCCACTCCGCCCGCGGGGGTATTGTCCTCCAGTACCTCTCTATCTCCTCTACGTCCTCCCTTTACTGCCTCCATTACCAACCTGGATTAATCAAGCATTTGCGTCTCTACTCGCGAAACCTGTATATCTTTCCTCGGTCATGACGGTGCTTTAGTCATTCTCAACCGTAGCTTATTGTTAGCATACCTGGAGCATACGTGAAGCATACCTGGACATACCTGGAGAGGGTTCTGGGAGTTCTACTCCCGGAGCCCGGCCTGAGGCCAGGCTCGACTTGTGATAACTTGGTCCAACAGGCTGTTGCTGTTGTGTTGCTGTAGTGTTGCCAAGCAACACTACAGCCTGTTTGGTCCGGCACTTCTTGCAAGAACCTATCCAAGTGCCTCTTGAATACATCCACCTTTGTTCCAGCAATATTTCTAATGCTTGCTGGGATGGTGTTGAACAGCTGTGAACCTCTGATGTTCAGTGTTCTCTGTGTCCATGGCACCTCTACTCTTCACTGGTTCTATTTTAGATTTCCTTCCATACCTTTCGCTCCAGTATGTTGTTATTCTACTGTGCAAATTTGGGACCTGGCCTTCAAGTATCTTCCATGTATATATTATTTGATACCTTTCTCGTCTCCTTTACAGAGTACATTTAGAGAGCTTCGAGACGGTCCCAATAATTTAGATGTTTTATAGTTTTTAAGCTTGCCGTATATGTTCTCTGTATTCCCTCTAATTCAGAGATCTCTCCAATTCAGAAAGAGGAAGTGAGTACCGAGCAATACTCAAGACGGGACAGCACCAGTGATTTTAATAGTAATAGTATAACTGTGGGGCCTCTGGATATGAATGTTCACGTAATCCATCGTGTCATTTTCCTGGCAGCCGCCTCTATATTTGCTGGGTTATGTTTACTAAATGTTAGGACGTCACACGTCATTATTCCCAGATCTTTTACATGTTACTTTCCTTCTCTGACCTATACCCAAGTCCCCAGCTAGGGCAGGTGTGCCCACAGACTGCCCAGGTGCCCAGCTGGGGCAGGTGTGCCCACAGACTGCAGGGCTGGGGAGTGAACTAGCAGCAGTAGTGTGAGCGCCTCAGTTACTGCTCGACAAGTACCCTAAGGCGCTAAACCATGTACTCTAGTAACAGTTCATATTAACACACGTAATAACTCTTTACTCTCTTATGAACGCTTAGAGCTTGCATTTTATCACAATAAAACGTGATAGATATTTTGATGCAGCAAAACCTCAATAATATGTGTAAATTCCTCAGCCCAAAAGAATCTTTCTAACATGTCCTCGAGGCACCAATAATAACTATGAACGTCTTGCTTTCTTCTTGTGACGGCGGCTGAGAAACAATGGTTGTCCGGACCAAGGCCTGGTCAGAGACAGGGCCGCGGGGACCCTGACCCCCGGTATCAACGCTAGGGGTCGCTATTGAGCCCTTGCAAGGGCAAAGAAAGGTACCTTGGGGCCTTTTAAGTCTTTCTTATACACAACGGCAATTTCAAACCATTCTTGTGTGTAATTAATCCAAGGTTTAAGTGTACCTTACCGTCACCTTGAGTGTAACTAATTATCATTTTATATTTATGACACTAATTGAATACAAGTTTCAAAGTGGTAGCTCCAAGGAGCTCCCTTGCTTTGAGGTTACCTGAGGTGGTTCAGGGATGAACGTCCCCGCGGCCCAGTCTCTGAGCAGGCCTCCTGGTTGGTGGTTTGGTCAAGCAGGCTGTTAGACGCCGCTGCTCACGGTGTGACGTAAGACCTTCAGCCTCATTGGTGAGGTACCCTTGAGAGGTGTAGCGAGACCATGGAGAGGCGGGGCGGCCCCTCACACAAGGCCTCACAACACTCACACTTTTCCCATGATTATAAAGTGTTGAGACGCCCACGACGTCACTCCCCTGGACGCTGTCTGACTGTCGTCTTGAGGCAGCGACAACCTTGACCAGCATGACACACTTACAGCACCCTGAGACGCCAGGCCCGCCCCGCCCCCCTCACTACCACACCCCTCCCCCTCTCTCTCACCCTCCACCCACACTCTCTCACCCTCCACCCACACTCTCTCACCCTCCACCCACACTCTCTCACCCTCCACCCACACTCTCTCACCCTCCACCCACACTCTCTCACCCTCCACCCACACTCTCTCACCCTCCACCCACACTCTCTCACCCTCCACCCACACTCTCTCACCCTCCACCCACACTCATTCACCCTCCACCCACACTCATTCACCCTCCACCCACACTCATTCACCCTCCACCCACACTCACCCTCCACCCACACTCTCTCACCCTCCACCCACACTCTCTCACCCTCCACCCACACTCATTCACCCTCCACCCACATTCACCCTCCACCCACATTCACCCTCCACCCACATTCACCCTCCACCCACACTCACCCTCCACCCACATTCACCCTCCACCCACACTCTCTCACCCTCCACCCACACTCTCTCACCCTCCACCCACACTCATTCACCCTCCACCCACATTCACCCTCCACCCACACTCACCCTCCACCCACATTCACCCTCCACCCACACTCTCTCACCCTCCACCCACACTCTCTCACCCTCCACCCACACTCTCTCACCCTCCACTCACACTCTCTCACCCTCCACCCACACTCTCTCACCCTCCACTCACACTCTCTCACCCTCCACCCACACTCTCTCACCCTCCACCCACACTCACACTCACCCTCCACTCACACTCTCTCTCACCCTCCACCCACACTCTCTCACCCTCCACCCACACTCTCTCACCCTCCACCCACACTCTCTCACCCTCCACCCACACTCTCTCACCCTCCACCCACACTCTCTCACCCTCCACTCACACTCTCTCACCCTCCACCCACACTCTCTCACCCTCCACCCACACTCTCTCACCCTCCACCCACACTCTCTCACCCTCCACCCACACTCTCTCACCCTCCACCCACACTCTCTCACCCTCCACCCACACTCTCTCACCCTCCACCCACACTCTCTCACCCTCCACCCACACTCTCTCACCCTCCACCCACACTCTCTCACCCTCCACCCACACTCTCTCACCCTCCACCCACACTCACCCTCCACCCACACTCTCTCACCCTCCACCCACACTCACCCTCCACCCACACTCTCTCACCCTCCACCCACACTCACCCTCCACCCACACTCTCTCACCCTCCACCCACACTCACCCTCCACTCACACTCTCTCACCCTCCACCCACACTCTCTCACCCTCCACTCACACTCTCTCACCCTCCACCCACACTCTCTCACCCTCCACCCACACTCACCCTCCACCCACACTCTCTCACCCTCCACCCACACTCACCCACATTCTCTCACCCTCCACCCACACTCACCCTCCACCCACACTCTCTCACCCTCCACCCACACTCACCCTCCACCCACACTCTCTCACCCTCCACCCACACTCACCCTCCACTCACACTCTCTCACCCTCCACCCACACTCTCTCACCCTCCACCCACACTCTCTCACCCTCCACTCACACTCTCTCACCCTCCACCCACACTCTCTCACCCTCCACCCACACTCTCTCACCCTCCACTCACACTCTCTCACCCTCCACTCACACTCTCTCACCCTCCACCCACACTCTCTCACCCTCCACCCACACTCTCTCACCCTCGACCCACACTCTCTCACCCTCCACCCACACTCTCTCACCCTCCACCCACACTCTCTCACCCTCCACCCACACTCACCCTCCACCCACACCCTCTCACCCTCCACCC
Organism: Procambarus clarkii; assembly: GCF_040958095.1. NCBI lineage: Eukaryota > Metazoa > Arthropoda > Malacostraca > Decapoda > Cambaridae > Procambarus > Procambarus clarkii. The sequence goes on along the minus strand of NC_091167.1, from coordinate 44,489,482 downwards.
ACACCCTCTCACCCTCCACCCACACTCACCCTCCACCCACACTCACCCTCCACCCACACTCTCTCACCCTCCACCCACACTCTCTCACCCTCCACCCACACAGACTCGCTAGCCACACTTCTAGTGCCAGATAAGAGGTATAAGTGACGAGGACATTGATTGTAACCATGATATATATGTGCTTTGAATAATTATTACAATAATAATTATCGTATTTAATAATTATCACTCTTCCTTCTACTTGGTCTTGAAGGAGGCCGGCCTCGGGTGAAAGGGGGCTGTGACGCTCTCTGTCTGGAACCCGTAGGTGCGGGCCGTCCACCTCCCGAGGGTCGTGCCCCCCAGGCTCTGCTTCAGGAGGCTGGGGTCGTTCATACCCTTGATGGGGTGGTTCTTCTCCGGCCCCGACCACGACGGTCTCCGGGGTTGGAGGTCCCTGTGCCCTTCTTCACCAACTTCGAGGTCAACCCCAGAACTCAGTTCCTGCGACGGCGCTGGAACCAATCGTATTGGCGTATGCCTTTCCATTGGAGACTTTCAGCGCCGTGGAGAGGGGGACCTGCTGCCTGGGTAACAGCTTCTCCCCCGAATCAACCTACCGTGGCTTTGTGCCCTGGTGAGGCCACTCCAGAAGGGACCGACACCAGAGCGCAACTCCATAGTCTCCTGAGACTGATGGATGCCTACTACTATATATGTGCTTCAGCCTACAGTTTAGACCTATTGTCTTGTGTATGACCCTCTGTCCTGTGTGACAGTGAATACCAGCATTATCCTCACTTTAATAAGACTTAATTGAAATCCTCAGATTGGGCAAAATTGTAATTAATTTTGTCAATAAAGATGTTAATAATAATAATAATAATAATAATAATAATAATAATAATAATAATAATAAATAATAATAATAATAAGGAAAGGAGACCTTGAAATGAACCTCACGTCGCTTGACAAAGGATTTGAGGGAGTTGTGATTACACAAAATGTTCAGAAGTACGGTAGATATGGTAGATAGGGCAGGGTAGATAAGGCATGGTAGATAGGGCAGGGTAGAGGGGGCAGGGTAGATGGGGCAGGGTAGATAAGGCAGGGTAGAGGGCAGGGTAGATAGGGCAGGGTAGATAGGGCATGGTAGATAGGGCAGGGTAGATAAGGCAGGTTAGATAAGGCAGGTTAGATAGGGCAGGGTAGATAGGGATAAGGTACATAAAGCCACTACTTAAGACAGGTGGTGCTCGCACAACCCGTTCTCGCAAATTTAGTAAGCCAATATTGACTTATTAAATATGTGCATAGGTGACATACTTAACATAATAGTTTCCCTTGAAAAGCTTCATAGAAAACACCGACCTTACCTAACCTACTTAGTATGTTAAAATAAGCATCTTATAGCTTCGTAATTACAATTGTTACTTAACCTATTATAGGTATAGGTTAGGTAATAATTGTAATTACGAAGCAATAAGATGCTTATCTTAACATACTAAGTAGGTTAGGTAAGGTCGGTGTTTTCTATGAAGCTTTTCAAGGGAAACTATTATGTTAAGTATGTCACCTATGCACATATTTAATAAGTCAATATTGGCTTACTAAATTTGCGAGAACGGGTTGACTCGCACAAGGGGACACAGGTGGAAACTGAGTATCTAAATGAGCAACACATTAGAAAGTATGTTTTTAGTGTGAGTAGTTAACAAATAGAACGCGCTAGGCCCTATGCGGTGGTTACCTAATTTGAGGTTACCTTGAGGTGCTTCCGGGGCTTAGCGTCCCCGCGGCCCGGTCGTCGACCAGGCCTCCTGGTTGCTGGACAAGCAAGTTAGGTGGAGACAGACTCCATACACCATTTCAAATGTAGATATGATAAGAGCCCAATAGCCTCAGAAACTTGTACATCGGTTCGGTTGATTGACAGTTGAGAGGGTGGGACCAAAGAGCCGAAATTCAACCCCAGCAAGCATAATTGGTGAATATAACTAGGTGAGCACACTAACTCTTCAAGCCAATATTACTCCGGACAAGGACGTTGTGTACGACCTGAACAGCTCTCCTCTCCTCTCTCTTCTCATCTCCCCCTTCTCTCTTCCCTCCCTCCCCCTCCCCCCTCCCACTCCCCATCCCTCTCCCCTTTCCCTTTCCCCTCTCCCACTATCCTTGTACTCTAGTGTGTGGCTGAAGCGCTACCCTTCACTCAGTCAACACGTCACTTCCTTCATGCAGTCTTGAGTGTTTCTCTCCTACATCTTGGTGATCCATAGCTGCCAGTTGTGAGAGTTGGTTCACCACGAGCACCAAGCAAGAGAACCTTATGGAGAGGGAGCCTCAGCCAAGCCGTGGAGGAGGACCTTGACAGGAGCCGCCAAGTGGAGGGGGGATGGTGGAGCAGCAGAGGTACTCACATTCTCGTGCTTGAAGAAACAGAGCATCCGCAGCTCGCGAAAGACTCGCTTACTGGAGACGAGAGTTTGGAACACGTTGGGCATCTTTTTGAGCGCGACTCTCCGTCCGTCCCGCGGGTCCGTCACCGCCCTGTACGGGAGACAACACGTCCTCTCTGTTACCATACTTATATTGCAACTGATTCAAACACTTTATGAATAAATATTCGTGCATTGTTAATTGGGTTAGTTTACACACATATATACAGTAAATTATATACATAAGAGAAAGGAATTATCAGGGGCAAGCCCCAAGCCCTATATATATAGGGCAATATATATAGACTATATATAGCACTGGTATATATATATATATAGACTATATATAGCACTGGTATATATATATATATATAGACTATATATAGCACTGGTATATATATATATAGACTATATATATATACTATATATATATATATATATATACTATATATATATATATATATATATATATAAAACTGAAAACTCACACCCCAGAAGTGACTCGAACCCATACTCCCAGGAGCCACGCAACTGGTATGTACAAGACGCCTTAATCCACTTGACCATCACGACCGGACAAAATGAGGTGATAGCCGAGGCTATTTGAACCACCCCACCGCCGGCACTCGGATAGTAATCTTGGGCATAGCATTTTACCAAATCACCTCATTCTTTGGGGCACACGTGAGGAACACAAATGCGAACAAGCCTGAATGGTCCCCAGGACAATATGCAACTGAAAACTCACACCCCAGAAGTGACTCGAACCCATACTCCCAGGAGCCACGCAACTGGTATGTACAAGACGCCTTAATCCACTTGACCATCACGACCGGACAAAATGAGGTGATAGCCGAGGCTATTTGAACCACCCCACCGCCGGCACTCGGATAGTAATCTTGGGCATAGCATTTTACCAAATCACCTCATTCTTTGGGGCACACGTGAGGAACACAAATGCGAACAAGCCTGAATGGTCCCCAGGACAATATGCAACTGAAAACTCACACCCCAGAAGTGACTCGAACCCATACTCCCAGGAGCCACGCAACTGGTATGTACAAGACGCCTTAATCCACTTGACCATCACGACCGGACAAAATGAGGTGATAGCCGAGGCTATTTGAACCACCCCACCGCCGGCACTCGGATAGTAATCTTGGGCATAGCATTTTACCAAATCACCTCATTCTTTGGGGCACACGTGAGGAACACAAATGCGAACAAGCCTGAATGGTCCCCAGGACAATATGCAACTGAAAACTCACACCCCAGAAGTGACTCGAACCCATACTCCCAGGAGCCACGCAACTGGTATGTACAAGACGCCTTAATCCACTTGACCATCACGACCGGACAAAATGAGGTGATAGCCGAGGCTATTTGAACCACCCCACCGCCGGCACTCGGATAGTAATCTTGGGCATAGCATTTTACCAAATCACCTCATTCTTTGGGGCACACGTGAGGAACACAAATGCGAACAAGCCTGAATGGTCCCCAGGACAATATGCAACTGAAAACTCACACCCCAGAAGTGACTCGAACCCATACTCCCAGGAGCCACGCAACTGGTATGTACAAGACGCCTTAATCCACTTGACCATCACGACCGGACAAAATGAGGTGATAGCCGAGGCTATTTGAACCACCCCACCGCCGGCACTCGGATAGTAATCTTGGGCATAGCATTTTACCAAATCACCTCATTCTTTGGGGCACACGTGAGGAACACAAATGCGAACAAGCCTGAATGGTAAAATGCTATGCCCAAGATTACTATCCGAGTGCCGGCGGTGGGGTGGTTCAAATAGCCTCGGCTATCACCTCATTTTGTCCGGTCGTGATGGTCAAGTGGATTAAGGCGTCTTGTACATACCAGTTGCGTGGCTCCTGGGAGTATGGGTTCGAGTCACTTCTGGGGTGTGAGTTTTCAGTTGCATATTGTCCTGGGGACCATTCAGGCTTGTTCGCATTTGTGTTCCTCACGTGTGCCCCAAAGAATGAGGTGATTTGGTAAAATGCTATGCCCAAGATTACTATCCGAGTGCCGGCGGTGGGGTGGTTCAAATAGCCTCGGCTATCACCTCATTTTGTCCGGTCGTGATGGTCAAGTGGATTAAGGCGTCTTGTACATACCAGTTGCGTGGCTCCTGGGAGTATGGGTTCGAGTCACTTCTGGGGTGTGAGTTTTCAGTTGCATATTGTCCTGGGGACCATTCAGGCTTGTTCGCATTTGTGTTCCTCACGTGTGCCCCAAAGAATGAGGTGATTTGGTAAAATGCTATGCCCAAGATTACTATCCGAGTGCCGGCGGTGGGGTGGTTCAAATAGCCTCGGCTATCACCTCATTTTGTCCGGTCGTGATGGTCAAGTGGATTAAGGCGTCTTGTACATACCAGTTGCGTGGCTCCTGGGAGTATGGGTTCGAGTCACTTCTGGGGTGTGAGTTTTCAGTTGCATATTGTCCTGGGGACCATTCAGGCTTGTTCGCATTTGTGTTCCTCACGTGTGCCCCAAAGAATGAGGTGATTTGGTAAAATGCTATGCCCAAGATTACTATCCGAGTGCCGGCGGTGGGGTGGTTCAAATAGCCTCGGCTATCACCTCATTTTGTCCGGTCGTGATGGTCAAGTGGATTAAGGCGTCTTGTACATACCAGTTGCGTGGCTCCTGGGAGTATGGGTTCGAGTCACTTCTGGGGTGTGAGTTTTCAGTTGCATATTGTCCTGGGGACCATTCAGGCTTGTTCGCATATATATATATATATATATATATATATAATATATATATATATATAGCTATATATAGTATAGACTATATATAGCACTGGGAAGGGGTCAGGATCAGGATTTGGGATGAGACGAGGGGGGGGGGGGGGAAGGAATGGTGCCCAACCTCTTGGACGGTCCGGGGATTGAACGCCGACCTGCATGAATCGAGACTGTCGCTCTACCGTCCACCCCAAGTGTCAGCTCTCAAACTGTAAGACGGCTGGATTATAGCCAATCACAGGGTCAGCTAGGCCCATGACGTCATTCCCACAGAGCCAGCAGTGGCCGGTCTCAAGTGGAGGCCGCCAGTGTCACACAGACCTGGGAGAGGGCAGGACCTCGGTGCTTCACAACTATCTTATTTACCTTACTCAATACAGTCCTGGGAAGCGACCTACAGTCTCCTTCAGTCCCCACCAACTTCTAATCAACAACCAACCAAGCACGAATACAAGAGAATTTAGAGAACTAATATAAAGTAATCACTCCATGAAGTTATATAAAGTTATATATCCTCCAGTCGCTTCCGTTGTCCGGTACGACAACTTTTGGTCTTAAGTAACGCATACGAGCGATAAGCGACGTTGTTACTGTCTCCCCGGCTTGGTCCCTTCTCTTGATAATTACTTAGTCTTTCCATCAAGTATCAAGATGACCAAGTTCAATCATAATGATATTTGTTCTAACTCTGAGGACTCTAAATCACTCCGGCCTCCCAATAGGGCGTCACATTTTGACGTATAATCTTAGACCAAACATTCATACTAGAAACTAGTAGCGGCTCGCGAAATTGTCATACTGTTCCGTTTTGTGTTTTCTTTAGTACGACGGTTTCTTGACGTTGGGAAACCTTAGGAGGACGGACTGCTGTAATAGCATCATACAACCTGACAAGTGTGCCCTCTTGACACATCATTGCTTCACTATACAGTATACACGCACCTGCAACACCCTCACCTTAACTACACCACTCACCTGCTGCACATCAATGTCCTAACTACCCTTCAGGGCAGTAAGTATCAAACACCTAACAACTTGGATACCTTGAAACTATCTTGAGGTGGTTGCTTGGAAGGGTGAGCCAACCACCCGGTGTGAGGTGTGAGGACGGGTCCCAGCCACCCGCACGCACGCACGCACGCACGCACTCCCTTCACGGTTCAAGATGCGTGTAATTAAGCTGAAGACCTGTTGGCTGTTCTTAGAATTACAGAGGGGTAATTAGAGGTCTTATATGTTGATATAGTTGTTATTGTACTTATCTTTTGGCAGTTTGAAGTGTTTTTATGGTGTCGCAGCCCGCAGCCCCATGAAGCTGGTTGATGGGGTTGTGGGAGTTCTGCTCCCCAAGCCCGGCCCGCAGGCCCGGTTCAATATTGCCGGACCAACCTGGCTGTGGTTGGTACGTGGGCCTGCGGGCCGCTCCAAGCAACAGCCTGGTGGACCAAACTCTCACAAGTCGAGCCTGGCCTCGGGCCGGGCTTGGGGAGTAGAACTCCCAGAACCCCATTAAGCAGGTAGCGCCCATGTAGCTACAGCAGCCTGCCCCATGCAGCACCTCAGACACTACCCTTCACGCCCTCTACCTATGTAGAGTCCCCTCCAACAGTTGCGACCCGGACAGGTAGAAGGTCGGCCTCACCCTGACACACTTTTCTAATTGCGCTTACGGCATATCTACCTTTTCCCGGGACAGTTGTGCACAGTCGATGTTCCCCGGGTTTATTGTGCACACTGTTTATTCTCCGGTTGATTTTGCTTTGTTGATGGATGTTGAAAATATGTGAGAACATTTCCTGCTGGGATATCCTGGTGTGACAGGTGACACAAGTACAAAATAATATTGTGAACGAGAGACTAATTGTCGTGACAAGTATCATTACTAATGACATGACACTTGTCACGTCAATTTCCTTCGTTCACATAATCAACTCTCTCAGTCTCACAGCCAAGGCTGTTGTGCCCTCTGAATGTGTGCGTGTTCATCAATGTCATTCAGTGTTTTAAGAACACCATTTTTCCCCTAGCAAAGGAAATTGATGTTTCTCGCTTTTGACCATAAAAGATATTAGTTTCCACTTCAAAAGATCGTGTTGATAACTAATTTTACAGATGTCGACCGCCGAGGAAATGTTATTTTTTTTTTTTGTAGGGATATTCGTGAGCGGGCCCAATGCCTCTGGTCCAAGAGGCCAGTGCTTGGAGCGGCCCGCAGGCCCACATACCCACCACAACCCGGTTGGTCTGGCACTTCCTAAAGAAACTTCAAGAAGCTTTTTTTTCACTTCTTGAAAAAATGTCCACGGTTGTTTCGGCAATATTTCTAATGCCCGCTGGGAGGATGTTGAACAATCGTGAACTTGTGATGTTGATACAGGGTGTTCTCTGGTGGTGGCCACGGGACCCCTGCTCTTCACTGGAGGATGACGACGTGTAACCGGTCTCCTCTACTCTCCCCTCAACACATTAGGAGCAGAGGAAGAGCAGCGGAAGAGGAGGGGGAGAAGACTGGTTCTTGATGACCTGGATAACAGCCAAGTGCCATTATACCACCAACTTCCACATAGGAACTAACAGCAAGGAAGTGGTGGTGATGGTACGGGTGGTGGTGGTTGTGGTGATGATGGTGGTGGTTGTGGTGGTTGTGGTGGTGATGGTGGTGGTGACGGTGGTAGTGAGGGTGGTGGTGGTTGTGGTGGTGAGGGTGGTAGTGAGAGGGTGAAGGTGGTGGTTGTGGTGATGGGATGGTTGAGGTGATGGGATGGTTGAAGTGATGGGGTGGTTGTGGTGGTGGTGAGGGTGGTGGTTGTGGTGATGGTGGAGGGGTGACGATGGTCGTGGGGGTGACTGTAGATGTGGTGGTTGTGGAGGTGGTTGTGGTGGTGATGGTGGTGAGGGTGGTGGTTGTGGTGATGGGATGGTTGTGGTGATGGGATGGTTGTGGTGATGAGGTGATTGTGGTGATGGTGGTGGTGATGGTGGTGGTTGATGTGGGGATGGTTAAGAATAGTAGTTGATGGGCAGCTGTCAGGCTGCCCATCACCTGACAGCCTGACAGCTGGGTGGACAACGCTTCGGATTCATAGTCATGAGGTTCCGGGTTCGATCCCCGGTGGAGGTGGAGGCGGAGACAAATGGACAAACTATTTCTTTCACCCTGATGCTCCTGTTCACCAAGCAGTAAATAGGTACCCGGAAGTTAGACAGCTGATCGGGCTGCTTCCTGGGGGTGTGTAACAAAAAGGAGGCCTGGTCGAGGAACGGGCCGCGGGGACGCTAAGCCCCGAAATCATCTCAAGATAACCTCAAGAAGATGATTGACGGTGGTCGTGTTGGTGATGATTCCGTGTGGTGATTACGGGGTAGTGCTGTGGTGATGATTTTGTGTACCATAAACCCTTGTGGAGTTCAGGGGATCAATATTTCCGTAACCACATTTGTCGAAAGATTTTACGAAATCCGTATAAATTACATCAGCGTTTTGCTTGTCTTCCACGGCATCTTGTGTCTTGTCATTTTGGTCCAGCAACTGTGAGAGCCAGGAGCGCCCTGTTCTGAACCCGTGTTGTCCAGGGTTATGGAGACACTGAGGTTCCATGTGGTTTATGATCTTGCTTCTTAGCACTCTTTCAAGGATTTTTATGATGTGTGATGTTAGTGTTATCGGGCTTTTTTGCCTCTGCTTTCCTACCTTGTTTGTGGAGTGGCGGGATCTCCGCTGTTTTAAGAATGGTGGGATAACACCAGTATCAAGGCGCCTTCTCCAAAAGATGTACTGGATCATCTTTTGCTAACGACACTAGGATTTTTATGAGCGTAGACAATATAGAGGACCTAATCATAGAAGGAAAGCAACAGGTAAACGACCTGGGAATTATGATGTCTGACGACCTGACATTTAATGAAGATAACCAAACAAATATAGTGTCGGCCAGGAAAATGACAGGATGGATTATGTGAACGTTCAAATCCAGAGACCCCACAGCAATGTTAGTACCATTTAAATCAATTGTGTTGTCCCGTCTTGAGTATTGTTCGGTACTCACTTCCCTTTCAGAGTTGGAGAGATATCTGAATTAGAGGGAATACAGAGAACATATACGGCACGCTTAGAAACGATAAGACATTAAATTATTGGGACCGTCTCAATGCTGGTTGATACCTGGTTGATGGGGTTCTGGGAGTTCTTCTACTCCCTAAGCCCGGCCTGAGGCCAGGCTTGACTTGTGAGAGTTTGGTCCACTAGGCTGTTGCTTGGAGCGGCCCGCAGGCCCACATACCCACCACAGCCCGGTTGGTCCGGCACTCCTTGGAGGAATAAATCTGTCATGGATTTGGGAATAATGATGTCCGACGGCCTAACGTTTAGGGAGCATAACCAAGCAAATATTGCGACAGCCAGAAAAATGATAGGATGGATTACGAGAATTTTCAAATCCAGTGATCCCATCACTATGGTTGTACTCTTCAAGTCACTTGTGTTGTCCCGTCTTGAGTACTGCTCAGTACTCACTTCCCCCTTCAGAGCAGGAGAGATTGCTGAAATAGAGGGAATACAGAGAACATATACGGCACGCATAGACGCAATAAAGCACCTAAATTATTGGGATCGTCTCAAAGCCCTCCAAATGTACTCACTAGAAAGAAGACGAGAGAGATACCAAATAATATACACCTGGAAGATACTGGAGGGCCAAGTACCAAATCTACACAGTAAAATAACAACGTACTGGAGTGAACGACATGGAAGAAAATGCAGAATAGAACCAGTGAAGAGCAGAGGTGCCATAGGCACAATCAGAGAACACTGTATAAACATCAGAGGTCCGCGGTTGTTCAACGTCCTACCAGCGACTATAAGAAATATTGCCGGAACAACCGTGGACATCTTCAAGAGAAAACTGGACTGTTTTCTAAAAGAAGTTCTGGATCAACCGGGCTGTGGTGGGTATGTGGGCCTGCGGGCCGCTCCAAGCAACAGCCTGGTGGACCAAACTCTCACAAGTCAAACCTGGCCTCGGGCCGGGCTTGGGGAGTAGAACTCCCAGAACCCCATCAAGCAGGTATGAACCTCTACCACGTCATTGGTCGAGCTCAGGAGCTCTGTGCATGCCAGCTCCTCTTTAATATACAGATCCACTCCTCCACTTGACCTAATTACTCTCTCACATGTATATAGATTATAATTTGGGATCCAAATTCCACCATCCATGTGGTCTTTTGTGTGGGTTTCTGTACATGCACCAAATATTGATCTCGATTCTATTAGGAGGCCATTTATGAAGTTAATTTTATTTCTTGATTTTTGTCTTGACTTGTGAGAGCTTGCTCCACCAGGCTGTTGCTTGGAGCGGCCCGCAGGCTCACATACCCACCACAGCCCGGTTGGTCCGGCACTTCTTGAAGAAAACTATCTAGTTTTCTCTTGAAGATGTCCACGGTTGTTCCGGCAATATTTCTTATACTCGCTGGGAGGTATATGCCAATATGCATGCCAATATGCAACTGAAAACTCCACACCCCAGAAGGATTCGAACCCAGAGAGCAAGGAGCACTATGCACCTTGGTGTACCTGGTACCTTAACCACTAGACCACACTGACTGTACAAACTACGTTGTCGGATCTTGGATAAATAGTCTCCCGACTACCAAGATTTTTGTACAGTTAGTGTGGTCTAGTGGTTAAGGTACCTGGTACGCCAAGGTGCATGGCCTGGCTAGCTGTCTGGGTTCGAATCCTTATGGGGTGTGGAGTTTTCAGTTATATTATATATATATATATATATATATATATATATATATATATATATATATATATATATATATATATATATCGGGAAAGATTGCCAGACATGAAGCAGTCAATGACATCATCAAGAGAAGTTTAGCTACAGCTGAGTGTCCAGCACAAAGAGAACCTCAGTTGTGCAGACCTGACAAGTCACCAACGCCCAGATGGAGTCACCATTGGCTGATACCTATCTATCTCACTGTACAGCTGAGGGAGGCGGGGCGGCCACCTTCAGGGAGACCCAGAAAACTAACAAGTACAGGGACCTAGAACGTTGTTACTGGTTCGTGCAGATAGACTCTGAAACCCTGGGCGCCCCCTAGGGTAAATGTGCACTTAAGTTCCTAAAGGAGGTGGGTGAAGAACTCATTGAGAAAACTAAAGACTCGAGAGTAGCCATTTTCCTTTTCCAGCGCCTCAGTGTCGCAGTCAAGAGAGGTAATGCGTGCTGTATCTTAAGGACGCACCCCACCTCCGAGGAGCTGGATGAGGTCTTCCAACAGTGATTGTTATATGTGGGTGTTTTCTGTAAACTGTAGCAATGTAATAAAATATAATAAAATTTAAGGAAAAAAATGGGGGTGGTAGGAGAGGAAAATATTAAAGTGTTCTGAATACTCCTTATATAAATATATATATATATATATATATATATATATATATATATATATATATATATATATATATATATATATATATATATATATTGATAGCAGTCTTTCTTGTAAACATATATTATTAAATATGACCGAAAAAGTAAGATTAATAATTCTAACACGATTTTTCTCAATATTTCTTATGTTTCTTTTCACTGTCGACAGTGAAAAGAAACATAAGAAATATTGAGAAAATTCGTGTTAGAATTATTAATCTTACTTTTTCGGTCATATTTAATAATATATATTATTATATACATACATACATATATATATATATATATATATATATATATATATATATATATATATATATATATATATATATTATTATATACATGTATATATGTATATGTGTGTGTGTGTGTGTGTGTGTGTGTGTGTGTGTGTGTGTGTGTGTGTGTGTGTGTGTGTGTGTGTGTATGTGTGTGTGTATGTGTGTGTGTATGTGTGTATGTGTGTATGTGTGTATGTGTGTATGTGTGTATGTGTGTGTGTGTGTGTATGTGTGTGTGTATGTGTGTGTGTGTATGTGCGTGTGTGTGTGTGTGTGTGTGTGTGTGTGTGTGTGTGTGTGTGTGTGTGTGTGTGTGTGTGTGTGTATGTGTGTGTGTGTGTGTGTGTGTGTAATAACATAACATCAGTTGGAGTAATGAGGTGATTGGTACCAGCGACCAAGGCACTCCCAGCCGCGCAACATTACCCCTGTACCACGACATGATACAAGTTATACAACCTGAAATTCCACTGAATCCGCAGGAAGTGTACCAAGTCGTGATAGGGAGTGCCTTGGTCGCTGGTTCGAGTCACCCCCACTGCTCCAACTGACCTTCTCCATGATGTTCAATGAAAACCAGTTCCAGCTCGTGCGCTGTCATAAAAACGATGAAAAGAAAACCGTAAACATAAAACGTAGTCAAATCAAACTATTGAAGGAAAAGACCAAGTAAAAGACCTGAGAGTAATCATGTCTAAAGACCTAACAGTTAAACAACACAAAGTAGTTGTCATAACCATAAGAAAAATGACAGGTTAAATAACTAGAACCTTTCAAACAATAGATGCCATACCAATGACTTAAAACTGGTGCAAAGTAGGGTGTTCTATTGCACTGTTCTTTCAACAGTCCCATTCAAAGCTGGAGAAGTTGGAGAGTGCTGCTCGAATCCATTCAATAACATATTAAAACCCCTCAAGTTGTCCTCCCTGGAGTGTAAGCGGGAGGTTATCTACCTTGAGGTTACTTTGAGGTGATTTCGGGGCTCAACGACCCCGCGGCCCGGTCGTCGACCAGGCCTCCTGGTTGCTGGACTGGTCAACCAGGATGTTGGACGCAGCTGCTCGCAGCCTGACGTATGAGTCACAGCCTGGTTGATCAGGTATCCTTTGGAGATGTTTGTCAAGTTCTCTCTTGAACACTGTGAGGGGTCGGCCAGTTATGCCCCTTATGTGTAGTGGAAGCGTGTTGAACAGTCTCGGGCCTCTGATGTTGATAGTTCTCTCTCAGAGTACCTGTTGCACCTCTGCTTTTCAACGGGGGTATTCACCACATCCTGCCATGCCTTCTGGTCTCATGTGATGTTATTTCTGTGTGCAGGTTTAGGACCAGCCCCTCAATTATTTTCCACGTATAGATTATTATATATCTCTCCCGCCTGCGCTCAAGGGAGTACAGATTTAGGCTCTTTAGTCGGTCCCAATAGTTTAGATGTTTTACTGAGTGGATTCTAGCAGTAAAGGATCTCTGCACGCTCTCCAGGTCAGCAATTTCTCCAGCTTTGAAAGGGGCTGTCATTGTGCAGCAGTACTCCACTCTAGAGAGCACAAGCGTTTTGAAAAGTATCATCATCGGTATAGCATCTCTAGTGTGAAAAGTTCTTGTTATCCAACCTGTCATTTTTCTTGCAGTTGTGACGGCTACTTTATTGTGTTCTTTAAAGGTAAGGTCTTCCGACATGAGTACACCCAGATCCTTTACATTGCCTTTTCGTTCTATGTTATGATTTGACTGAGTTTTATATCTCTTAGGGAGATACATAGTAGTGTACACCTGGCAAATATTAGAGGCACTGGTTGTAAATTTGTACACGGAAATAATTCCTTACTCTATTTATATCTCCTTATATATTTATGGATAAAAAAGTGTAACAAAGGGAATATAAATAAAGTTTTAAATATATCAACACAAAATAGAACTCTAAACAATGGATATAAACTGGAGAAATTTAGATTCAGGATAAACCTGGGTGAATGCTGGTTTAATAAAAACAGGATTGTTGATTAATGGCACAATTTACCGGGTAACACGATAGACGAGGGATGACTGTACTGTTTCAAGAGTAGGTGCAACATAAACGATAAACATGAATGAGTTTGGGTGGAAATAAATAGGAGCTGCTTCGAATGGAACAAGTTTCCTGTAGTGTTATGTCCTTACGAGACGAGGAGGCATGACAGAATGCGCAAAATAACACCACTAAAAAGTTGGTTGCAATATATATAAAACTGGGCAGGTCAACCAACCTGTCCTCTTACAAAGAACGTGGCTTTTCGCTCGTATGCGTTACATAAGACCAAAAATGGTTGTACTAGACAATGGAAGCGGCTGGCGAAAGTGACGTACTGTCCCGTTTTCTGTTTTGGGTCCTCTGGTAGGTTAGGAGAGGGCACTTTACATTGACCGTTTTCTTGACGTTGGGATACCTTAGGAGGACGGACTGGTTCAATAACATCAAGGACACAAGACCTGTCAACACGTACAAGAGGAATAACTACCCAGTCTCTTTCAGCGTTCGAGGGGGAACATGACACATCCCTCTAAAGCCTGCACTATTAACTTGGCGACGACTCATACACATGCACAATTATTGGTCGCTTTAACACACTTCCTAAGGAATGCATTAAGGCATGTTTCTCCATAGTCACCCAAGACAACTTTTTCTAAAATTATCCCCAATTTAATCCCACGCTCTCAAAAAGCCCCCCCCCCCCCCCGTGTGTACGCTCCCCCCACGATGCAACCCACAACAAGCCCCTAACTCCCACCCACCTATTTACTGCACCTATTCAATCACTACGGTAAACTGGAAAACATACTGACCATTTACCCTTAAATTTGCTTAACCATATTAAATAACGAACACCTTTTTCATACAAGTGCATCTCTCAAGAATCCTTCACTGACTTGTGCCAGTTACATTTCATACTCGTAAATTGAAAAGTGTATAACACCTGATGAAGTACAATTTAGGTCAATTGTCTTGTGTATATCTGTATGTCCTGTGTGTCAGACAATACGAGCAGCACCTCACTGTAATAACACCAAAGTGAATTACTCACATTAGGCAACATTGTATATTAAATTGGTAAATAAAGATGTTAATCATGATGACCAACATTACCTGTGCCGTGCCCCTCAGGTGAGTGTAGTGAGCTTCACAGTACACCACCAGCTCACAGTTACTGTCAAGAGCCGCCACGTGAAGTGACCGGTGCCCAGATAACACCTTTTGTTACACGTTTTGATTACGTCAATAATGTTCCTGCACACACAGTCTTGTGAGTTTACAGAGACCCACTGTAGTGGCCTAGGTGGTGGTTCAGAAGGGAAGAACCACTGTGTGTGACAGCTTGCAGGTATACCCCTGGTACACCCCTGGTGTGTCAAGGGGTAGCCGCGTGGCCCGGGGCTCGAGAGGGGGGGGGGTTAAGGGGGAGGGAGAGGTGGGGGGGGGGGGAGATAAGTTGGGTGTAGGAGCAGTCTTTGTTGTCTGGCTACAGCTGCCTGTCCCCCCCCCCACCTCCTCCCCCCTCTCATTTCTCCCTCATGCTATTTTCCCCCCACCTACTTATAACCCCCCACCCCCCTTTTATATATATACTGGTCAGTATCCTTGCCTTCTTTCTTTCCCTACCTGTCACCTCCCTCTCCCTACTGTCACCCCCACTCATTACTGTCACCCCCTCCCCCTACTGTCACCCCCACTCATTACTGTCACCCCCTCCCCCTACTGTCACCCCCTCTCCATACTGTCACCCCCTCCCCCTACTGTCACCCCCTCTCCATACTGTCACCCCCTCTCCTTACTATCACCCCCTCCCCCTACTGTCACCCACTCCCCCTACTGTCACCCCCTCTCCATACTGTCACCCCCTCTCCATACTGTCACCCCCTCCCCCTACTGTCACCCCCTCTCCATACTGTCACCCCCTCCCCCTACTGTCACCCCCTCTCCATACTGTCACCCCCTCCCCCTACTGTCACCCCCTCCCCCTACTGTCACCCCCTCTCCATACTGTCACCCCCTCTCATTACTGTCACCCACTCCCCCTACTGTCACCCCCTCTCCATACTGTCACCCCCTCTCATTACTGTCACCCACTCCCCCTACTGTCACCCCCTCTCCATACTGTCACCCCCTCTCCATACTGTCACCCCCTCTCCATACTGTCACCCCCTCTCCATACTGTCACCCCCTCTCCATACTGTCACCCCCTCTCCTTACTGTCACCCACTCCCCCTACTGTCACCCCCTCCCCCTACTGTCACCCCCTCTCATTACTGTCACCCACTCCCCCTACTGTCACCCCCTCTCATTACTGTCACCCCCTCCCCCTACTGTCACCCCCTCTCATTACTGTTACCCCCTCCCCCTACTGTCACCCCCTCTCCATACTGTCACCCCCTCCCCCTACTGTCACCCCCTCTCCATACTGTCACCCCCTCCCCCTACTGTCACCCCCTCTCCATACTGTCACCCCCTCTCCTTACTATCACCCCCTCCCCCTACTGTCACCCCCTCCCCCTACTGTCACCCCTTCCCCCTACTGTCACCCCCTCCCCCTACTGTCACCCCCTCTCATTACTGTTGTCACCCACTCCCCCTACTGTCACCCCCTCTCCATACTGTCACCCCCTCTCCATACTGTCACCCCCTCCCCCTACTGTCACCCCCTCTCCATACTGTCACCCCTCCCCCTACTGTCACCCCCTCCCCCTACTGTCACCCCCTCTCCATACTGTCACCCACTCCCCCTACTGTCACCCCCTCCCCCTACTGTCACCCCCTCCCCCTACTGTCACCCCCTCTCCATACTGTCACCCCCTCTCATTACTGTCACCCACTCCCCCTACTGTCACCCCCTCTCCATACTGTCACCCCCTCTCCATACTGTCACCCCCTCTCCATACAGTCACCCCCTCTCCATACTGTCACCCCCTCTCCTTACTGTCACCCACTCCCCCTACTGTCACCCCCTCCCCCTACTGTCACCCCCTCTCATTACTGTCACCCACTCCCCCTACTGTCACCCCTCTCATTACTGTCACCCCCTCCCCCTACTGTCACCCCCTCTCATTACTGTTACCCCCTCCCCCTACTGTCACCCCCTCTCTCCACTGTCACCCTCACTCCCTACTGTCACCCCCTCTCTCTACTGTCACCCTCACTCCCTACTGTCACCCCTTCCACTCCCCTGGTCCAGTTCTATGAACAGGGGGTTCAGGAGTTGGCTATAAACATAATCTGGAGACATCTCAGCACGAGTCCCCACCACGCACGAGTCCCCCACCACCCACGAGTCCCCACCACGCTCGAGTCCCCACCACACACGAGTCCCCCACCACACACGAGTCCCCCACCACACACGAGTCCCCACCACGCACGAGTCCCCCACCACACACGAGTCCCCACCACGCACGAGTCCCCACCACGCTCGAGTCCCCACCACCCACGAGTCCCCACCACGCACGAGTCCCCCACCACACACGAGTCCCCACCACGCACGAGTCCTCACCACGCTCGAGTCCCCACCATGCTCGAGTCCCCCACCACCCACGAGTCCCCACCACGCACGAGTCCCCCACCACACACGAGTCCCCACCACGCTCGAGTCCCCACCACGCTCGAGTCCCCACCACGCACGAGTCCCGCACCACACACGAGTCCCCACCACGCACGAGTCCCCACCACGCTCGAGTCCCCACCACGCTCGAGTCCCCCACCACCCACGAGTCCCCACCACGCACGAGTCCCCCACCACACACGAGTCCCCACCACGCTCGAGTCCCCACCACGCTCGAGTCCCCACCACGCACGAGTCCCCCACCACGCACGAGTCCCCCACCACGCACGAGTCCCCCACCACCCACGAGTCCCCCACCACACACGAGTCCCCACCACGCTCGAGTCCCCACCACCCACGAGTCCCCACCACGCACGAGTCCCCACCACCCACGAGTCCCCCACCACGCTCGAGTCCCCCACCACACACGAGTCCCCACCACGCTCGAGTCCCCACCACCCACGAGTCCCCACCACGCCAGAGTCCCCACCACCCACGAGTCCCCACCACGCACGAGTCCCCACCACGCAAGAGTCCCCCACCACCCACGAGTCCCCACCACGCTCGAGTCCCCACCACACACGAGTCCCCACCACGCACGAGTCCCCACCACGCACGAGTCCCCCACCACCCACGAGTCCCCCACCACACACGAGTCCCCACCACGCTCGAGTCCCCCCACGCACGAGTCCCCACCACGCTCGAGTCCCCACCACACACGAGTCCCCACCACGCTCGAGTCCCCAAAACGCACGAGTCCCCAAAACGCTCGAGTCCCCACCACACACGAGTCCCCACCACGCACGAGTCCCCACCACGCTCGAGTTCCCACCACACACGAGTCCCCCACCACACACGAGTCCCCACCACGCACGAGTCCCCACCACGCTCGAGTCCCCACCACGCATGAGTCCCCCACCACGCATGAGTCCCCCCACCACGCACCAGTCCCCACCACGCACGAGTCCCCACCACGCACGAGTCCCCCCACCACGCATGAGTCCCCCCCACCACGCACGAGTCCCCTCTGCGCACGAGTCCCCACCACGCACGAGTCCCTACCACGCTCGAGTCCCCACCACACACGAGTCCCCCATCACACACGAGTCCCCACCACGCACGAGTCCCCCACCACACACGAGTCCCCCACCACACACGAGTCCCCCACCACACACGAGTCCCCACCACGCACGAGTCCCCACCACGCTCGAGTCCCCACCACGCACTAGTCCCCACCACGCTCGAGTCCCCACCACGCACGAGTCCCCCACCACGCATGAGTCCCCCCACCACGCACGAGTCCCCACCACGCACGAGTCCCCACCACGCACGAGTCCCCCCACCACGCATGAGTCCCCCCCACCACGCACGAGTCCCCACTGCGCACGAGTCCCTACCACGCTCGAGTCCCCACCACACACGAGTCCCCCCACCACACACGAGTCCCCCCACCACACACGAGTCCCCACCACGCACGAGTCCCCCCACCACACACGAGTCCCCCCACCACACACGAGTCCCCCACCACACACGAGTCCCCACCACGCACGAGTCCCCCCACCACACACGAGTCCCCCACCACACACGAGTCCCCCATCACACACGAGTCCCCACCACGCACGAGTCCCCACCACACACGAGTCCCCCCACCACACACGAGTCCCCCACCACACACGAGTCCCCCATCACACACGAGTCCCCACCACGCACGAGTCCCCACCACACACGAGTCCCCCCACCACACACGAGTCCCCCACCACACACGAGTCCCCCATCACACACGAGTCCCCACCACGCACGAGTCCCCCCACCACGCATGAGTCCCCCCCACCACGCACGAGTCCCCATCGCGCACGAGTCCCCACCACGCACGAGTCCCTTCCACCCATGAGTCCCCCACCACGCACGAGTCCCCACCACGCATGAGTCCCCCACCACGCATGAGTCCCCCACCACGCACGAGTCCCCACCACGCATGAGTCCCAGTGCCCACGTGCACAGTGGATACGCCACGAATAATGAAACTCAACAATGTTTAAGACAACACCTTCAACATGGCCATCCACTCACCAAAAACATTGCAACACACCGTACTAACTCCACTCTCACACACGCACCTTCTGAACTAGTATAGAGATGTATAATGTTTCTTAAAGCATTTAATTTAAGCCTATTCCAAGCAGCCTATGTCCGTCTTTTACCTCAGACCATTCCCCCAGCAAATTTGGGTGAGGCTAGCCCCAGTCATCTGGCCTCTATAATTAGATAAATAGACGAACAGACAGACAGGGACAGTCTCTCTCTCGTCACCTTTTCAGAATGTGCCCCGAGACAGCTTAAATAAGTTAGGTGCTTTGGTACGCTGACAGACAATTCAATCGACATCAAGGGTCCAAGACTTTTCAACACTCTCCCTCTAAACATAAGAAGTATAACTAGCCGACTTCTCATGGTGTTTAAACGAGAACTTGAACAAGCACGTGATGGGATCAATCAGGCTGTGATTCATGCGTCAGACTACGAGCAAGGCGTCTAAGAGCCTGGTTGACCACACCAGCAATCCGGAGACCTGGTGTGAGATTGGGCCGCGAGACAGTGCTCTCGGGAATCAACACATGATAGACACAATGGAGGCCGCAATAAGCACACGCAGGTGAGTAGAGGCGCTCACACTAACAGTCTTATTTCTGTGGTGTAATGTATATTGCAGCAGGGTCCAGGCCTGACCCTCCCTGATCAATACACAACTGCAATGGTCACCTCTCGCCCTCCCACCCGCATGCAGCTCAACCCGTGCCGCCCATACTGACCACCACTCTCACACACTCATTCTCACACACACACACACTCACACTCACACTCACACACACACACACACTCACACTCACACTCACACTCACACTCACACACACACACACTCACACACACACACACACTCCGCCCAGTTGATTGACAGTTGAGAGGGGGAGACCAAAGAGCCAAAGTTCAATCCCCGCAAGCACAAATAGGTGAGTACATGCACGCACTCACTCATTCATATGCACCCAAACTTACTCCTGCTTGATACCTGGCTGATACTGGTTGATTACCTGCTTGATGGAGTTCTGAGAGTTCGTCTACTTCCCAAGCCCGGCCCGAAGCCAGGCTTGACTTGTGAGAGTTTGATCCACCAGGCAGTTGCTTGGAGCGGCCCGCAGGCCCACATGCCCACCACAGCCCGGTTGGTCCGGCACTCCTTGAAGAAAACTATCTAGTTTCCTCTTGAAGATGTCCACGGTTCTTCCGGCAATATATCTTATGCTCGCTGGTAGGACGTTGAACAACCGCGGACCTCTGATATTTATCGTGTTCTCTGATTGTGCCTATGGCACCTCTGCTCTTCACTGGTTTTATTCTGCTTGTCCACGGTTGACGGCCCAACCGTGGACATCTTCAAGAGAAAACTAGATAGTTTTCTCCAAGGAGTGCCGGACCAACCAGGCTACTGTGGTCCTGCGGGGCCGCTGCAAGCAACAGCCTAGTGGACCAAACTCTCACAAGTCAAGCCTGGCCTCGGGCCGGGCTTGGGGAGTAGAAGAACTCCCAGAACCTCATCAAGCAGGTAGATTTGGGACCTGGCCCTCCGGTATTTTACACGTGTATATTATTTGATATCTCGCATTCTTTCTAGCGAGTACATTTGGAGAGCTTTGAGACGATCCCAATAATTTAGGTGCTTTATCGCATCTATGTATCTTGAGGTCATCTTGAGATAATTTCGGGGCTTAGCGTCCCCGCTGCCCAGTCCTCGACCAGGCCTCCACCCCCAGAAAGCAGCCCGTAGCAGCTGTCTAACTCCCAGGTACCTATTTACTGCTAGGTAATAGGGGAATCCGGGTGAAAGAAACATTTTGCCCATTTGTCTCCATTTTGCATTTGCCTCCAAACAGAGGAGGCAAACATTTTGCCTTCACCGGGGATCGAACCCGGAACCTCATGACTACGAATCCGAAGCGCTGTCCACCCAGCTGTCAGGCGCCAGCCGTATGCCGTATATGTTCTCTGTATTCCCTCTACTTCAGCAATCTCTCCTGCTCTGAAGGGGGAAGTGAGTACTGAGCAGTACTCGAGATTGGACAACACAAGTGACTTGAAGAGTACGACCATTGTGATGGGATCCCTGGACTTGAAAGTTATCGTAATCCAAACTCACCAGCTCTCTCACACTCACGCATTCACACTCACCAGCATACTCACGAGCTCTCACACTCATTCATTCACCAGTACTCACTCTCACTAAGACCTCACTTTCACGCACTCACTATCGCACCGATACTCTCACGCACTCATCCTCACACAATATGACGCACACATACATCATACCTGGAGCATACCTGGAGTTTACCTGGAGAGGATTCTGGGAGATCTTCTAATCCCCGAGCCCAGCCTGGACTTGTGATAACTTAGTCCAACAGGCTGTTGCTTGGAAAAATTGGCTATTGTTGTTGCCTGGAGAAATAGCAGCGGTACAAGGACTGTGCCCAGGGGTACAGAGCTTTTCACTGTGAAAAGCTTATTGACCTTATTTGATTGACTATACCTCTCTACATTCTCTTTGACAGAAAGTTGAAAACCCAACGCCCCACTTTACCCGTTATTACTTTTGATTTCATATTTTATGGGCTATTTTATGGGCACTGAATGAGTGACCCTTGTCAAGATAAACCCTTAACGTGGCACCTTGTAGAGAGGGACTCAGAGCATATGACTGCTAGTCTCAAGTGGAGAGTTGCCTCGCACTCACAGTACCGCAGAGTGCAGTTGTGACTCCAGGTGTTGAGGTGCACCTGGAGTGGGGGCCCCACACCTGTACGGCTCCCCACACCAATGACGGACTCGCTGGAGGGCATCAACCCGTGTTAAGAGCTGATCACTCTCTTACCTGCAGCGTACCTGCAGAGTTGTTGTTGCCGCTCTTTTAGATTCAGCTCCTCGGAACAAAAAGTTCAAAGTAGCACGGGCTATGTTGAGCCCGTAGTGGAGTTACTTGGCATAGGAGCGGGGCTGTATGTGACCTGGAGTGGGTTTCGAGAGTTTTTCTACTCCCAGAGCCCGGCCCCGAGTCCAGGCTCAGACTTGTGATAACTTGTTACAACAGGCTGTTGCTTGGAGCGGCATGCAGGCCCCTGCGATATGATGGCCCGAGGGCCCACATATCCACTACAGCCCGGTTGGTCGCGCACTTCTTGCAAGAACTGATCTAGATGGTTCTTAAAATTGCAATGGGACATTGAAAACACAAATCACTCACTCACTCATTCTCACTCACCACGATAACAGTGTCACCACGATAACAGTGTTACCACGAGAGCAGGGTTACCGCGAGAGCAGTGTTGCCACAAGAGCAATGTAATCAAGAGACAAGGTTGCAGGTGGCGGGCGCAGGATACCTGCGGCAGGTGGCGGGCGCCAGGAAGCTGGGGGTCGAGCTACAACCTCCAGACATTTCCTCGGCGCTATCCTGTGGGAACCTGGAGTCACTCTCCGCCCCCACGCCCTCCCCGCCCACCGGAAATGCCCCGGCTGCAAAAGTTGACCTGGGCTCCGAGCCCCACCCTTCCCTAGCCACCCTCGACACCTACCCCAACATACGTAAAAGTCAACAGGTAATCTACCGGTGTTCAAAAGCAGAGATTTTCTGGAATTAAGTCTTGATAATCAGGTCATTAACCAAGATTCCTGATCAACAACCGGACCGCAGGAGTTGTGGATCCCCGGCACCTCCGACAGACTACCTACCCACCTTGTAGAGGTTCCGGGGATAAAGGCCCTGGGGCCCGGTCTCCGACCAGGCCTCCCGGTAGATATAGCTTGAGTTGGTTTCCAGGCTTAGCGTACCCGCGGCCCGGTCATCGACCAGGCCTCCTCGTTGGTCAACCAGGCTGTTGAACGCGCGCAGCCTGACGAATGAGTCACAGCCTGGTTGATCAGGTATCCTTTGGAGGTGCTTATCCAGTTCTCTTTTGAACACTGTGAGGGGTCTGCCAGTTATGCCCCTTATGTGTAGTGGAAGCGTGTTGAACAGTCTCGGGCCTCTGATGTTGATAGTTCTCTCTCAGAGTACCTGTTGCACCTCTGCTCTTCAACGGGGGTATTCTGCACATCCTGCCATGCCTTCTGGTCTCATGTGATGTTATTTCTGTGTGCAGGTTTGGGACCAGCCCCTCTACTATTTTCCATGAGTAAATTATTATGTATCTCTCCCGCCTGCGCTCAAGAGAATACAGGTTTAGGCTCTTTAGTCGGCCCAAATAGTTTAGATGTTTTGCTGAGTAGATTCAAGCAGTTTATTATTATTATTATTTTCTACCACAAACGTGGCCACACATTTACAATGCTAATCAGCATATATACATTTTCTTCTGTCCTCCATGGACAGGGTTAGAGATGTGTTAAACATATAGTTCAGGGGTTTATTGAACACTCAACCACAGAAGGTGATTCGGTGCTTTCTAAGCTATCCTACATACGTAAATACATAGATACACAGATTTACGTATGCCCTACATAAAGTGTTCGATGTGTATTTTACATAAGTGTCATTAATGTGCATTTACAAAGGTGAAATGTAATTCTGATCAGCTTCCATATATACTTTATACACATACATATACATACACACACACACATACATACATATACATATATACACACACATACATACATATACATATATACACACACACATGTATTCACATACATTTGTCTCTTTTACTCTGACAGGGTGAGATAGCTGATAGAGAAACTAGTGTGCAATTAAACACTTAATCACTGAAGGTGATTAAGGTGCTTTTACAAGCTCAGGTTATATAGTTACATCACATACATTCATTGTATAACCGATACATTACATGGTCAATCTTGGCTACAAGTCCAATATATCATCAAGTGTTCCAGTACTCATATAGTAACTACAGAGTTCAGCATACCTTAGCCCAGGAGGGCGAAAGTCAGTCAATATGGGACATTCTACAATATAATGTTCAAGAGAGTGCATGTTTTCTCTTTCACAAAGTTGACACATTGTGTACTCGACATTTGGGTTTTGAGAAAGCTGCCAGATACGTCCATATCCCAGGCGTATTCTGGCCACTATAACATCACATTGCCGGGTTCTTGTTCTATTAGTCCCATATGTGAATGTCTCCTCACGATATCTATCATAATATTTAATGCTACAACTTTCAGGTCTTTGTGAATTTGTTAAGTCGGTGAGATCTTCATTAGATATTTGTTTAAGTATTTTCTTTGTCACTGCTAATGAAACACCCATATCAATTTCTACCACTGGTTTTCTACAGGCTGTCTTTGCAAGCATATCAACAGTGTCATGCCTTGAGATGCCAACATGTGATGGTATCCATAGAAATTTAATTTCAAATCTGTTTTCTTTAGCAGCTAAAACATTCATTCGAATATCACTGACTATTTTCTGGGTTATCTTGAGAGGAGGTTATCTTGAGATGATTTCGGAGCTTTAGTGTCCCCGCGGAAGCAGCCCGTGACAGCTGACTAACACCCAGGTACCTATTTTACTGCTAGGTAACAGGGGCATAGGGTGAAAGAAACTCTGCCCATTGTTTCTCGCCGGCGCCCGGGATCGAACCCAGGACCACAGGATCACAAGTCCAGTGTGCTGTCCGCTCGGCCGACCGGCTCCCGGTCGGGTGTCACTACTATGTGCGTTCAGTGCCAGGAGTGCACTCTGCGAGTCACAGTATATAAGTCCACTGCCTTTGTCTTTTAAAAATTCAGTGGCAAGGTATATGCCAGCAAGTTCGGTTTGAGTTGTACTTGCCCAGTCATTGACGCGCTTCATTGCTGTATGTACGAGAGAAGATTGTTCAAATATATAAAGGATCTCTGCACGCTCTCCAGGTCAGCACTTTCTCCAGCTTTGAAAGGGGCTGTCATTGTGCAGCAGTACTCCACTCTAGAGAACACTAGCGTCTTGAAAAGCATCATTATCGGCATAGCATCTCTAGTGTGAAAGGTTCTTGTTATCCAACCTGTCATTTTTCTTGCAGTTGTGACGACTACTTTATTGTGTTCTTTAAAGGTAAGGTCTTCCGACATCAGTACCCCCAAATCTTTTACATTTTTTTCGTTCAATGTTATAATTTGACTGAGTTTTGTACGTGGTTTCTGTTTTTATATTTTAATTTTTTCCGTAGCGCATGAGCTGGAACTTATTTTCATTAAATACCATATTATTTTATTTAGCCCCTTGAAAGACCTGATTTACATCTGATTGGAGGTTTGCCGTGTCCTCTATGTTGCCAACTCTCATGAAGATCCTAGTGTCATCTGCAAAGGATGATACAGTGCTATAGGTTGTGTTCTGGTCTATGTCCGATATGAGGATGGGAAAAAGTACTGGAGCAAGCACAGTACCCTGGGGGACTGAGCTCTTCACGGTTGATGCTCCGGATTTTATTTTGTTGACTATTACACATTGGGTTCTGTCAGTCAGGAAATTGTAGATCCATCTGCCTATTTTTCCGGCAATTCCTTTTGACGCATTTTGTGTGCAATAACACCATGGTCACATTTATCAAAGATTTTGCGAAATCTGTCTAAATTACATCATTGTTTTGTTTGTCTTCCATAGCATCTAATGCCATGTCATAGTGGTCCAGCAACTGCGACAGGCAAGAGCGCCCTATTCTGAAACCATGTTGTCCGGGGTTATGGAGATGCTGTGATTCCATGTATTTTGTGATCTTATTTATTAGCACTCTCTCTCAAAGATGTTTATGATGTGCGATGCTAGTGCTATCGGTCTGTATTTTTTTGCCTCTGCCTTATTTCCTCCTTTATGGAGTGGTGCTATCTCTGCTGTTTTTAGTATGTCAGGGATAACGCCAGTATCTAGGCTTTGTCTCCACAGAATGTGGAGGGCCTGCGATAGTGGTTTTTTTTTACAGTTCTTGATGAATATAGAGTTTCAGGAATCCGGGCCTGGTGCAGAGTGCATAGGCATACTGTTTATGGCTTCTTCAAAATCCAGTGGGGATAGGGTGACGTCTGATATATGATTTGATGTTGGTATCATATCCATGAAAAATTCATTTGGGTTATCAATCTTTAGTGCATTTAATGGCTCACTGAAAACAGAGTCGTACTGCTTCCTCAGTAACTCGCTCATTTCTTTGTTGTCATCGATGAAAGTTCCATCTCCCTTTCGCAGGGGCCCGATACTAGATGTGTTTTTTGATCTTGATTTTGCATAGGAGAAAAAGTATTTCGGATTTCTCTCTATTTCACTGATGGCCTTTTGCTCTCTTTGCCTCTCTTGGATTTTGAACGATTCTTGTAGCTTTAGTTCGATCGTTTCTATTTCACTACCTGACCACCTTCGCCGTTCTTGAGAAAGGGTGCGACTCTTAAGTTGTTCCGCGATTCATTTTATTCGCCTATATAGGGAACGACGTTCCCGTTCCAATCTGCATCTCTTCCTCTTTTTTTTCTTAGGGGTATGCGGTTTGAACATATTTCTGGAGCTACTGAGTTAATTTTTTCCAGGCACTGGTTCAGGTTTGCATGTCCTAGCTGTTCTTCCCAGTTTATTTATGTGAGGTCTTGGTTTATTTGCTCCCAGTTAATCTGTGTATTATTAAAATTGAATTTGCTGAATTCTCCTTCCCTGGGACTCGGGACTGGTTGTGCAGGTCTAATCCTCATGCTTGTCAGAACTTCAATTAAGTTGTGATCTGAATAACAGGTATTTGTAATCATTATGTTCCTGATCAATTCATCATTATTAGTGAAAGTGAGGTCAAACATGTTCTCTTTTCTAGTTGGTTCTACTATTTGCTGGTTTAAGGCAAATCTGTCGCACATCCGTAGCAGGTCATTAGCATGTGCCTATTCATTTAGGATACTTCCTGGTATTCTTTCTGATATTACTGTATTAGCCAGGTGCTTCCATTTCAGGTGCCGTAGGTTGAAGTCCCCAAACAGGATGATGCTCGAGGCTGGATTTGTGAGGTTTTCCAGTATTCTATTTGCATTAGTTGGTCTTTAAACTGCTGAGGATTTGTCTCCGGTGACTTATATACAAGGACAATAAATACTTTTAAGATCTCTATTTTTATTGTCAGCACTTCCACCATATTGTTTGTGATGTTTTGCAGCTCAGTACAGATGAGTGTGTCTTTGATGTAGAGGCTGACCCCACCCTGTAGCCGGTGTTTCCTGTCACATCTGAAAAGACTGTACTCTGAGATCCATATTTCACCATCATGGTAGTCCTTTGTGTGGGTTTCCGTTAGGGCTGCAAACACTGCATTTGTCTCATGTAAGAGGCCATCTATAAAATGAACTTTGTTAGACTGCGTGTTTTTATACCGTGGATGATGGCAAATATAAATGATGTTATCGTGTTTGTGGAAGTGGTGGACGCTTTATATCTGAGGCTCTGGTAGGGAGGCCACTGTGTTTGTGGCCTCTCCAGCATTTGACCGAGATGATTACCCTGAGGTTACCAGGTACCCCCATTTGTAACATAGACAGGTTTTGGGTCCTTGTTTTGTTTGTTTCCCTTTGCCAGAGACCGCGCTGTGCTGTGGCGCCGCCGCCGCCGCCGCCGCCGCCGCCGGTAGGGAGGAACAGGTAGCCAGCCCAAAGACAGGTGGGCAGTGTCTTCTTCCCCTACCCTCCCCCCCCTCCCCCCCCCCCCCTCTCTCTCTCTCTCTCTCTCTCTCTCTCTCTCTCTCTCTCTCTCTCTCAACTCCGGTTCTTCTGCGTCCCCTTCAACACATACTATAAAGGTAATCATGCATAAATGGATGAATTGTCGAGCACTTGAACGAAGTGAATCATCCCCGTCAGTGGGTAAATCCGTGGCGTGTGAGTACTGTGGTTGACTCACCTCTGTAAGGCCTCATTACATTGTAACACTGTAAAAGTGTTTGAGTTAGTTTATTTAAAATATATATAGAGTACATGAGTCACAGACAAGGATCTGAGAGGCGCCAGTTGTCTGCCTGAGATCTCACACCTCTAACCGTTAACGACCCCAAGTGACCTGAGGTCAGATCATGAGAATTTCACCTTGCTTCCGCTAAGCTCTTAATTGTAGGCTGGTAGCCTTCAAACAAGCCGACGTTTAAGGAGTGGCTTGGTAGTGCCGGAGGCTATCTACTTGTGGGCGGAGTTAGCTACTAGGTTCCCCAATATAAACTCGGAGAGCTATCCAGCAGAAAGGATTAACGAGACAGAACAGCACACGAGCCAGCAGAGAGAGAAGACAGCCCTACCAGGAAGGCTGTCGGCCGGCAGGGCGGGAGTCTCTGTCAACTACAGACCCCCCCCCCCCTCTCTATTCAACTTAGACTCAGTCCTCGGTGAGTGAACATTAAGGTGACTTGGTCGTGTTTACATATGTTGTGTGATGATCAGGGGCAGTCAAGTTGTAGGGTTCTCGAATTCTTGGATGATGACTCTCTTTAACATTTTAATTGAATTGCTAAATTATGATACTTCATGTGAAATATAATTATGAATTTATTATTTAAATTGTGTTTAACTTTGTTCCCTAGAGCTTTGAGTTGAGGTGAGAAAGCCTCTGTGGTTACTGTTTTCATGGTTTAGAATGAGTACATGATAAAGATGGGAACTACTAATAATGATCTCTTGATAACATCCTTTGAGAATTTTGTGATACAGGCAAGTTCCATTCCTTGTCTTGTATGTAATGATCATGAATGGATGGTGGCAGCATTTCGTCTTCTACTATCTACTCTTCTACTTCTACTATCTACTCTTTTACTTCTACCTATCTACACCTCTCCCTCCAGCCTTCTCTAAACTCTCACTTTCAACTAATGACCCTTCTCGCTCCTCCCACCTCTCTGCCTCTCACCCCAAACCCTCACTAATTACTTCACTATTCATTTCTTTCCTTTCGTTTTCACTTATACGTTTGTGGCAATGATTCTGTATTCTAGAGTTCTCTCTGGAGTTTCGGGTAACTTATCAAGTGACGGCGCCTTGTAGTCTTAGCACCTAGGTAGTCAAATACCTAGGTTACAAGGTGTTGAACGAGAGAGGTTGCCTTAGGATCTCTGGAGGTGCTCTAGAATAGTTAGCTAACTGGGGACGGGATAACGGACTAGAGAGAGCTGTTTCCCCGGCCTCGTTAGTTAACTGGGGGGTGGAATAATGGACAAGATAGAGCTATTTCCCCCACCCCCCGTTACAACATGCAGCTGGCTGACTCACCGTTTAAACTTGTTAGTCTTCTGAACTTAAACAACTGAGTCGCCGTTTTACCGCGTTACTTATGGGCACTTGAGGCACTGGTTCATGGTTTTAGGGTGTTAATCACTGCCAGTTAAGGCTGACACGACCATGACAGATTAATATCTAAAGAAGCTTATTGAGATATACACACACACACAGGTATGTGGCAGCTCAAGATGTTATCGGCCGTTCAGTACAAGGTGTTCACATACTGACTCACGTCACAAACAGCCGGGCGATACAACGTCCTCATATTTACACTTTCTTCCTCCTTTGAGAAGTGGCGCCGCTCTGAGCTGTTTCCAGCACATCACGGATAACTCCGGTGTCCACACTCCGTCTCTAAATGATGTCCGGGGACAGCGGTAGTGATTTTTATGTCATTCTTGACGAACAGAGGCCCATAAATATACCATGATTATTCCAGGCCTAGGAATCTGGAGCTGGTGCTGACTGTATGGGGAAACTGTCTGAGGCCTGCACCCCCGAAATCAATGCCAGGTAACGCAAGCTATGGCCCATTTCAATGTCATGTGGGATTAGAATGACATTTGATATATGATTCGATGTGGGTTCCAATCAGTGCCGGACCAACTTGGGTGTAGTGCATATGTGGGCCTGCGGGGCGCTCATATCAACAGTCTGTTGGACCAAGTTATCGCTAGTCAAGCCTGGTCTCAGGCCGGGCTCGGGGAGTAGAACTCCCGAGACCCTCTTCAGGTATGTTCCAGGTATCAAATTCATGAAATTATTTGGGTTATCCATCTTCAGTGCGTTGAAAGGTTCACTGAAAACAGAATCGCACTGTACCGCTCAGTATTTCGCTCATGTCTTATAAAGTCATCTGTGGAAGTTCCTTCTCTCATGTTCAAGGGCCCAATACTAGATGTATTGGTTGATCTACATCTAGAACAAACAAATAGGAGGGAGGAGTATTTCGGGATCCTCTCGATTTCACTGATGGCCTTTTGCTCTCGCGTCTCTCCAGGTTTTATAATCTCTTAGTCTTAGCTTGACTGGTTCTCTCTCTCTAAACCATGTCGTTCTGGGGGAGTGGGGGAGTGGGGCGCTCCAGTGGCTGCCTATTTTCTTACCCTAGAGAGAAAACGTGTCTCTCGTTCCAATTTGCAAATGTTTATCTTTTCTTCTTAGTGATGAACATATCTCTATGTTCATCACTTATCTTAGTGATTTGAACATATCTCTAGTGCTACTATGCCTACCCTCTTTAGGCAAAGTTCTCCATGTTCTCAAGGTCGGCGATTTCTCCAGCTTTAAATGGGGCTGTTATTGTGCAATAATATTCCATAATAGAGAGCACTTAAAAACCTCACTAGTCTGACATCTGTCCTTTTTCTTACAGTCGCAATTTATCAGTTCCCCAGAACTGATAAATCAGTTCAGTTTATTATTAAAACTGAATATGCAGAATTCAACTCCTATTCGATTTGGGACTGGCTGCCCTGGTCTATTTTATATACTGCTGTGAGCTTCAATAAGGCTGTGACCTGAGTAGCATGTATTTGTAGTTTTATGTTCTTAATCAATTCATCATTATTTATGAAAATGTCCAGTCTTTTCTGTTCTAGTTGTTTCTACTATTTATTGGTTTAAGACAAATCTGTCACACATTTGTAAGAGGAACTTGTGCGTGACTGTTCATTTAGACTATTTCCAGGGATTCTCTTGGATATAATTATTTGTAATTATTTGCTACATTCTTCCATTTCAGGAGCCGTAGGTTGAAGTCCACAAGCAAAATGATGTCTGGGGTTTGTGAGGTTTTCTAAACAGTGTTCTATTTCATGAGTTGGTCTAATGAGGATAATGAAGTTGGTCTAACTGATGAGGGACAATGCCTTTGGTGACAAAGACAATAACTACATTTAGGATCTCTATTTTGATAATCAGCACTTCCACCATATTGTTTGTGGTGCAGAGCAGCTGAGTGCAGATGTGTGGTGTACAGGGTGACCCCACCCCTGTAGCCTGTGCCTCCCTGTCAATGTCTACGGTAGGAGTGCTACCTGTCCTTCACCCCCCCCCCCCTCTCCCTGTCACACCTGTAGTTCACTCCTCTCTCTCTCTCTCTCTCTCTCTCTCTCTCTCTCTCTCTCTCTCTCTCTCTCTCTCT
Source organism: Procambarus clarkii (assembly GCF_040958095.1). Taxonomy (NCBI): domain Eukaryota; kingdom Metazoa; phylum Arthropoda; class Malacostraca; order Decapoda; family Cambaridae; genus Procambarus; species Procambarus clarkii. The sequence goes on along the minus strand of NC_091167.1, from coordinate 44,457,581 downwards.
CTCTCTCTCTCTCTCTCTCTCTCTCTCTCTCTCTCTCCTACCCGTCGACGCCCCCCCTCCACAGCATCATGGTCGTCCTCTGGATGGTAGGAGCCCTTTAATTCCCAAACACAGCACGTCTCTTCCCCCCCCCCCCCCCCCCCCCCCAGCGAGAGGGTCTGGGATGACGGGGCGAGGACGGGGTGTTATGGGATGGGACAGATTGAGAGAGAAGGAGAAAGAGGCCGAGGAGAGGATGAAAACTGAGGAAGAATAGACGGTGAGAAAACGATGTAGGAGACTACGTAAGGATAATGGAGAAGGAGCTAGGAGGATAAAACGATGGAGGAACCAATGGATGGCGGATGGATGAAGAATAGGAATACAGGATGGAGGTTATCTTGAGGTTATCTTGAGATGATTTCGGGGTTTTAGTGTCCCCGCGGCCCGGTCCTCGACCAGGCCTCCACCAACAGGAAGCAGCCCGTGACAGCTGTTAACACCCAGGTACCTATTTTACTGCTAGGTAACAGGGGCATAGGGAGAAAGAAACTCTGCCCATTGTTTCTCGCCGGCGCCCGGGCTCGAACCCGGGACCACAGGATCACAAGTCCAGGGTCCTGTCCGCTCGGCCGACCGGCTCCCCGTCGGCCTAGAGTAAATTTAGTAAACCAAATGTCAGGTTTTCAGACATCATAATTCCCGGGTATTTTTACCTGTTACTTTCCTTCTACGAGTGGGTCTGATTGTGTCGTGAACCCTGTAGTTCGTTGAAGTTCCTCGCTTACACCAGACCTCAGTACCTGGGGCCAGATTCACGAAAGCACTTACGATCCTGTACATCTTTTCTCAATCTTTGGCGGCTTTGTTTCCAATTATTAAACAGTTAATGAGCTCCGAAGCACCAGGAGGCTGTTTATAACAATAACAACAGTTGAATGGGAAGTTTTCATGCTTGTAAACTGTTTAATAAATGTAACCAAAGTCGTCAATGATTGAGGAAAGATATATACGTTTGTAAGTGCTTTCGTGAATCTGGCCCCTGGAACTTATCACAGTTAAACATCATGTTATTTTCTGTTGCCCAATCGAATACTTTATTTATATCTGTCTGCAGTTTGCAGTGACTTTTATGGTGGCAATTTTTATGCTGATTTTTGTATAATCTGCAAAGGATGACACGAAGCTGTGACTAGTATTTTTGTCTAAATCAGAGATAAGAATGAGAAATAGCAGTGGTGCAAAGACTGAGCCCTGAGGTACAGAACTTTTTACTGTGCTTGGGCTTGATCTTATTTGATTGACCGTCACTCTCTGCATTCTGTTTTAGAAAGTTGAAAATCCAACGCCCCACTTTACCCGTTATTCCTATTGGTCTCATTATATGGGCTATCACCCCATGGTCACATTTGTCGAATGCCTTTACAAAATCTGTGTATACAGCATCTGCATTTAGCTTTTCCTCTAAGGCTTTTGTGATTCTGTCATAGTATTCATCTAGTTGTGCTTGCAAGGGGTTGAGCTTTGGTCTTTCGGCCCGCCTACCAACTGTCAATCAACTGTTTACTAACTACTTTTTTTTCCACACATACATACACACACCCCAGGAAGCAGCCCGTGACAGCTGACTAACTCCCATGTACCTATTTACTGTTAGGTAACAGGGGCATTCAGGGTGAAAGAAACTTTGCCCATTTGTTTCTGCCTGGTGCGGGAATCGAACCCGCGCCACAGAATTACGAGTCCTGCACGCTATCCATCAGGCTACCAGGCCCCACAACATAGTGGTTGAGCAGCATAGTGGATTGTCACAGTTACTCAACATAGTGGTTGTTTTTTTCACTAAAAAGCCTCGAAATTATCTCAAGATAACCTCAAGATAGATAGGGTAACCTCATTCTGTAACGGGGGGTGGGGGGTAATAGCTCTATCTTGTCCATTATTCCACCCCCCAGTTAACTAACGAAGCCGGGGAAAACAGCTCTCTCTAGTCCGTTATCCCGTCCCCAGTTAGCTAACTATTCTAGAGCACCCTCCAGAGTTCCTAAGGCAGCCTCTCTCGTTCAACACCTTGTAACCTAGGTATTTGACTACCTAGGTGCTAAGACTACAAGGCGTCGTAACTGGATCAGTTACCCGAAACTCTAGAGAGAACTCTAGAATACAGAATCATTGCCACAAACGTATAAGAGAAAACGAAAGGAAAGAAATGAATAGTGAAGTAATTAGTGAGGGTTTGGGGTGAGAGGCAGAGAGGTGGGAGGAGCGAGGAGGGTCATTAGTTGAAAGTGAGAGTTTAGAGAGGGGGTGGAGGGAGAGGTGTAGATAGGTAGAAGTAGAAGAGTAGATAGAAGTAGAAAAGTAGATAGTAGAAGACGAAATGCTGCCACCATCCATTCATGATCATTACATACAAGACAAGGAATGGAACTTGTCTGTATCAAAATATTCTCAAAAGATGTTATCATGAGTTCATTATTAGTATGTTCCCTCTGTACCATGTATCAACTCCAAACATGTACTCGTTAATATCATGAAACCAGTAACCACAGAGGCTTTCTCACCTCAACTCAACTCTCTAGGGAACACAGTGAAAGACCATTTAAATAATAAATTCAACAATTATATTTCACATGAAGTATCATAATTTAGCAATTCAATTAAAATGTTCCAGTTTAATATGCAAAGTGAGTCATCATCCAAGAATTCGAGAACCCTACAACTTGACTGCCCCTGATCATCACACAACATATGTAAACACGACCAAGTCACCTTACTGCTCAACTCACCAAGTGTCTCTGCCTATAGCTGGATAGAGAGGGGGGGGGGGGTCTGTAGTTGACAGAGACTCCCGCCCTGCCGGCCGACAGCCTCCCTGCTAGGGCCGTCTCCTCTGCTTCTGCTGACTGCCGTTCTGTCTGTAAAATGCTTCATGCTCGATAGCTCTCCGAGTTTATATTGGGGAACCTAGTAGCTAACTCCGCCCACAAGTAGATAGCCTCCGGCACTCTACCAAGCCACTCCTTAAACGTCGGCATGTTTGAAGGCTACCAGACTACAATTATAAGCTTAGCGGAAGCAAGGTGAAATTCTCATGATCTGACCTCAGGTCACTTGAGGTCATTAACGCTTTGAGGTGTGAGATCTCAGGCAGACAACTGGCGCCTCTCAGATCCTTGTCTGTGACTCATGTACTCTATGTATGTATTAAACTAAACCAAACACTTTTACAGTGTTACAATTCATCTTTGTCAACACACAAGGACTTAAAACAAGAACAAACAACAAAGTGCAGTTCATAAATGGCCTCCTCACGGAGTTAAATGCAGTATTTGGAGCTTTCACAGAAACCCATGCAGGGGAATTCTTAGACAGTGAGATCTGGATACCAGGATATAACCTATACAGGTGTGATAGGGTAATTAGGTCACATGGAGGAGTGGGTCTGTATATTAGGGAAGACCTTGTATGCTCGGAGCCCCTTAACGTTACAAATGAGGTGGTAGAGGTACTGGGAGTAAAAATAGAGAAAATAAACTTAGTGATTATTCTAATATACAAACCGCCAGATGCAACGGCCGAAGAATTCGCAGAACAGATAAACAAAATAGAGAATAGCCTTGATAATTTGGAGAACACGATACCTGATATTATCTTCCTAGGTGATTTCAACTTGCCTAGTCTAAGATGGAGAATAGCAAACAATAATATTATACCAGGAAATCTATCAGTACCTAACCAACCACAGAATAGAGAACTGCTTAGATTCTGTGACAAATTTTCACTCAACCAGCAGATATCAGCGCCAACAAGAAATGAAAATATTCTAGATCTGGTCTTTACGAACAATGAAGACATAATCAGGGACATTACGATATCAGATATCACATACTCAGATCACAAGCTCATTGAAGTGCACACTACCATCAATACTCAGAATGGACCTGAAAAAATGATCAAGCGAGAGGGGTTATTCAATAAATTATATTTTATCAATAAAAGGATAGACTGGGAGAAAATAAACAGGGAACTTACAAACATTCCATGGGAAACTGTTCTATGTAATAAAAGTCATACAGAGGGAATAGAAAACTGATTTCGGAAGCGTATCAAGTCTGTCTGAAACATTTTCCTTTGAGGAAAGCCAGACAGAGGTCCAACGTAGAAAGATAACGCAGACGACACTATAAAAGAAGGAAAAAAATAGAGGAAATGCTTAAGCAGACACGACTTTCCCGTCAAAGAAGGAATAATTTAAACAGGGAGATTGAAGAAATCGAGCGGAAGTTGAAACACTCATATCAGACTGAAAAAAGGCAGTTAGAACAGAAAGCCATTCAGGAAATAAAGAAAAATTCAAAATACATCTTCACATATGCGAAATCAAAAGCAAAAACCACTGCCAGTATTGGACCTATTCGTACAAGTGAAGGTTCATACACGGAGGATGACAAAGAAATTAGTGAAATCGTAAAAAAACAGTATACCTTGAGGTTACCTTGAGGTGCTTCCGGGGCTTAGTGTCCCCGCGGCCCGGTCGTCGACCAGGCCTCCTGGTTGCTGGACTCCAAAGGAAGCACCTCCAAAGGATACCTGATCAACCTGGCTGTGACTCATACGTCAGGCTGCGAGTAGCCGCATCCAACAGCCTGGTTGATCAGTCCAGCAACGAGAAGGCCTAGTCGAGGACCGGGCCGCGGGGACGTTGAACCCCGAAATCATCGCAAGGTAACCGCAGGGTAAGGTACCACGCTCGCCTTCTTTCTAGGAGACGTGTCTTTTATTGTTTATGTGAGGAGAGGTAGGAGGAGTAGGAGAGGTAGGAGGAGTAGGAGAGGTAGGAGGAGTAGGAGAGGTAGGAGGAGTAGGAGAGGTAGGAGGAGAAGAGGAGAGTAGGAAGAGAGGAGGAGAGGGAGGGATGAGGATGAGGAGATGGAGGTTGTGGAGTAAGGAGAAGGAGTAGGCCATTCACAGAGCAGAGCACTGGATCGATACACCACCCTACACGCCTCCCCTCTCTCTCTCCCACGCCTTCCCTCTCTCTCTCCCACGCCTCCCCTCTCTCCCACGCCCTCCCTCTCTCTCTCCCACGCCTCCCCTCTCTCTCTCCCACGCCTCCCCTCTCTCTCTCCCACGCCTCCCCTCTCTCTCCCACGCCCTCCCCCTCTCTCTCTCCCACGCCTTCCCTCTCTCTCTCTCTCTCCCACGCCTCCCCTCTCCCTCCCACGCCCTCCCCCTCTCTCTCTCCCACGCCTCCCCTCTCTCTCTCTCCCACGCCTCCCCTCTCTCTCCCACGCCCTCCCTCTCTCCCACGCCTCCCCCTCTCTCTCCCACGCCCTCCCCCTCTCTCTCTCCCACGCCTCCCCTCTCTCCCACGCCCTCCCCCTCTCTCTCTCCCACGCCTTCCCTCTCTCTCTCCCACGCCTCCCCTCTCTCTCTCTCCCACGCCCTCCCCCTCTCTCTCCCACGAATTCCCTCTCTCTCTCCTACGCCTTCCCTCTCTCTCTCTCTCCCACGCCTTCCCCCTCTCTCTCTCTCTCCCACGCCTCCCCTCTCTCCCACGCCTTCCCCCCTCTCTCTCTCTCCCACGCCTTCCCCCCTCTCTCTCTCCCACGCCTCCCCTCTCTCTCTCCCACGCCTCCCCTCTCTCTCTCCCCCGTCTCCCCTCTCTCTCCCATGCCCTCCCCCTCTCTCTCTCCCACGCCTTCCCTCTCTCTCCCACACCTTCCCTCTCTCTCTCTTTCCCACGCCTCCCCTCTCTCTCCCACGCCCTCCCCCTCTCTCTCCCACGCCTTCCCTCTCTCTCTCTCTCCCACGCCCTCCCCCTCTCTCTCTCTCCCACGCCCTCCCCCTCTCTCTCCCATGCGTTCTCTCTTTCTCCCACGCCTCCCCTCTCTCCCACGCCTCCCCTCTCTCTCTCCCACGCCCTCCCCCTCTCTCCCACGCCTTCTCTCTTTCTCCCACGCCTCCCCTCTCTCTCCCACGCCTTCTCTCTTTCTCCCACGCCTCCCCTCTCTCTCCCACGCCTCCCCTCTCTCTCCCACGCCTCCCCTCTCTCTCCCACGCCTCCCCTCTCTCTCCCACCCCTCTCCTCTCTCTCCCACGCCTCCCCTCTCTCTCCCACGCCTTCTCTCTTTCTCCCACGCCTCCCCTCTCTCTCCCACGCCTCCCCTCTCTCTCCCACGCCTCCCCTCTCTCTCCCACGCCTCCCCTCTCTCTCCCACGACTCCCCTCTCTCTCTCCCACGCCTGCTTGATACCTGGTTGATGGGGTTCTGGGTGTTCTTCTACTCCCCAAGCCCGGCCCGAGGCCAGGCTTGACTTGTGAGAGAGTGGTCCACCAGGCTGTTGCTTGGAGCGGCCCGCAGGCCCACATACCCACCACAGCCCGGTTGGTCCGGCACTCCTTGAAGATACTCAGTTTGCACCTGTGTCCCCTTGTTCAACCACCAGTGTTGAATAGTTTATCCCTGTCTACCCTGTCAATTTCCCTGAGGATTTTGTAGGTAGTGATCATGTCTTCCCTTACTCATCTGTCTTCAAGTGTCGTAAGGCACATTTCCCGCAGCCTTTCCTCGTAACTCATGCCTCTCAGTTCTGGGGACTAGTCTAGTGGCATACCTCTGAACTTTTTCCAGTTTCGTCTAGTGCTTGACTAGGTACGGGCTCCATGCTGGGGCCGCATACTCCAGGATTGTTCTTACATATGTGGTATACAAGTGTGTGTGCGTGTGCGCGCGCGCGCGCGTGTGTGTGTGTGTGTGTGTGTGTGTGTGTGTGTGTGTGTGTGTAAGCTGGTCAGAATTGCATTTCACCGTTGTGAACGCACCTTAATCATATTAGATATAAAACATACCTCGAACGCTTTATGTAAATATATGTATTTATGCATGTAGGTTAGATTAGCATTTTAAAAGCACTACAATTTGCCTTGGGTGGTTGATTGTCCAAATAAATCAGTGAAGGATATGTTGAAACCTCTCACCGTGACCTTGGAGGACAGGAGAACACGTGTATATGCTGGTTACCATTGTGAATGTGTGGCCACGTCTGTGGCAGAAATTAATGCAAAAAATACTACCAGTCAACACGCCTTCGATTTGTCTCACCCCAGCCCGTGAGCCTCCCCTCTCTCCCATGTTACACGCCTCCTCTCCCATCCCCTCTTCCATACCTCAATCCCCCCCCCCCACTTCCCTCCCATGCAAACTATAGCCGCCCCCCCCCACTCTCCCGCCAAGACTCAAGTGCTATATAGTCGTAATGGCTTAGTGTTTTCTCCTGATGATCACGTTGCCGCCAAGACTTCATAATGCAGGCTGCATGATTCACCTCCCCCCCCCCAGGACATGGTACAAGATTCACTCCCGAGTCCATGGTACAAAATACAAAAGCATGGTAGAAGGTATAATATATGGTACAAAATTAGATAGTTTTCTCCAAGGAGTGGCGGACCAACCGGGCTGTGGTGGGTATGTGGGCCTGCGGGCCACTCCAAGCAACAGCCTGGTGGACCAAACTCTCACAAGTCAAGCCTGGCCTCGGGCCGGGCTTGGGGAATAGAACTCCCAGAACCCCATCAACCAGGTATCAAGCAGGTATGCGCCCTGCCTGCTGGTGAACGGTGCCTGTCGTACCAGTGATCCCAGCACACTGCATAAAGTAGGCACAAGGGAGGTGTCCCCGCGGCCCGGTCTCCGACCAGGCTTCCCGGTTGGTGGTCATGTCAACCAGGCTGTTGGTCGCGGCTGCGAGCAGCCTGACATATGAACCACAGGCTGGTTGATCAGGCCCCTGTGTGAATAATTATAGCACGTTCGTGCATGGACAAACAAAAGGACAAACAATTGCAAAAACAAACATCGCAACACTGCTAAATGAACTGGGTTCGTATCCTGGCCGGGGAGGATTGACTAGGCACCAATCCTCAACTGTATGCCTCTGTTCATCCAGCAGTGAATGGGTACCTTGTTCTTAAACGATTTGGCGGGTCGTACTCCGGGGAAAAATTAGGATTAAGGACCAGCCCGAAACGCTCTTCGTGCTGGTGGCTTTATAAAAATGTAAGAAATATTGTTGGTATAAAAATAAATATACACATGGAACATACTGGAAGGCCAAGCTCAAAATTTTCACAGTAGAATAACACAATAGAGCGAATGTTGTTGTCTTAGATTCAGCTGTGAACAAAAACTTATAAGCAGCACGGACTACCCTGAGCCTCTAGCGGACTACCCTGAGCCTCTAGCGGACTACCCTGAGCCTCTAGCGGACTACCCTGAGCCTCTAGCGGACTACCCTGAGCCTCTAGCGGACTACCCTGAGCCTCTAGCGGACTACCCTGAGCCTCTAGCGGACTACCCTGAGCCTCTAGCGGACTACCCTGAGCCTCTAGCGGACTACCCTGAGCCTCTAGCGGACTACCCTGAGCCTCTAGCGGACTACCCTGAGCCTCTAGCGTACTACCCTGAGCCTCTAGCGGACTACCCTGAGCCTCTAGCGGACTACCCTGGCACAGGAGCGGGGCTGTAACTGTATGACTAGAACGAAATATATGGAAGGATATGTAGAATAGTACCAGTGAGAAGTAGAGGTGCCATAGGTACAATCAGAGAACCATGACTGAGCATCACAAGTCCACAGCTGTTCAATACTCTCCCAGCAAGCATTAGAAATATTGCCGGAACTAATGTGGACTTCAAGTACCAACTAAATAAGTTACTGCAAGAAGTACCGGACCAACCAGGCTGTAATGGATATGTGGGCCTGCCGGCCGCTCCAAGCAGCAGCCTGGTGGACCAAGTTATCACAAGTCTAGTCTGGCCTCAGGCCGAGTGCGGGGGGTAGAACTCCAGAATACCCTCTACAGGTATGGTCCAGGCGGCGTCACGCCACCGACAAACTGCATTACACATCCGACAGTTTAAAACACGGCACTGTGGAAATAGTTAGTACAGTTACGAGAAAGAAAGAAAGAAAGAAAGAAAGAAAGAAAGAAAGAAAGAAAGAAAGAAAGAAAGAAAGAAAGAAAGAAAGAAAGAAAGAAAGAAAGAAAGAAAGAAAGAAAGAAAGAAAGAAAGAAAGAAAGAAAGAAAGAAAGAAAGAAAGAAAGAAAGAAAGAAAGAAAGAAAGAAAGAAAGAAAGAAAGAAAGAAAGAAAGAAAGAAAGAAAGAAAGAAAGAAAGAAAGAAAGAAAGAAAGAAAGAAAGAAAGAAAGAAAGAAAGAAAGAAAGAAAGAAAGAAAGAAAGAAAGAAAGAAAGAAAGAAAGAAAGAAAGAAAGAAAGAAAGAAAGAAAGAAAGAAAGAAAGAAAGAAAGAAAGAAAGAAAGAAAGAAAGAAAGAAAGAAAGAAAGAAAGAAAGAAAGAAAGAAAGAAAGAAAGAAAGAAAGGAAGGAAGGAAGGAAGGAAGGAAAGGAAGGAAGGAAGGAAGGAAGGAAGGAAGGAAGGAAGGAAGGAAGGAAGGAAGGACGGAAGGAAGGAAGGAAGGAAGGAAGGAAGGAAGGAAGGAAGGAAGGAAGGAAGGAAGGAAGGAAGGAAGGAAGGAAGGAAGGAAGGACGGAAGGAAGGAAGGAAGGAAGGAAGGAAGGAAGGAAGGAAGGAAGGAAGGAAGGAAGGAAGGAAGGAAGGAAGGAAGGACGGAAGGAAGGAAGGAAGGAAGGAAGGAAGGAAGGAAGGACGGACGGGCTCTGTCTTACTCATTATCAAGACAGGAGGTGATTGCGTGGTATTAAGTGTTGAAGACGTCAGCAGGTGGCGGACCTCCCTCCCCCGCACCCTTACTTGTGTCACTCCATCACCCACAACACAACACTTGTGTCACTCCATCACCCACAACACAACACTTGTGTCACTCCATCACCCACAACACAACACTTGTGTCACTCCATCACCCACAACACAACACTTGTGTCACTCCATCACCCACAACACAACACTTGTGTCACTCCATCACCCACAACACAACACTTGTGTCACTCCATCACCCACAACACAAACTTCCTCTCCCATCAAGGACCCCTGGAACTTTTTTTTTTTTTTGAGATATATACAAGAGTTGTTACATTCTTGTACAGCCACTAGTACGCGTAGCGTTTCGGGCAAGTCCTTAATCCTATGGTCCCTGGAATACGATCCCCTGCCGCGAAGAATCGTTTTTTCATCCAAGTACACATTTTACTGTTGCGTTAAACAGAGGCTACAGTTAAGGAATTGCGCCTAGTAAATCCTCCCCGGCCAGGATACGAACCCATGACGTAGCGCTCGCGGAACGCCAGGCGAGTGTCTTACCACTACACCACGGAGACTTAGAATAGAACTGAATATAAGCACTGAGGAGTTGAGGTGCCATAGGCGCAGAGAACATCAGAGGTACACGGCTGTTCAACACCCTCCCAGCAAGCATTGGAAATATTGTTGGAATAACAGTGGACTACCTCATAGGCTGGGCTCTGGGAGTAGATGAACTCCTGGATCCCTTTCCAGGTAAACTCGAGGTAAACCCTCTAGCGTATGATTGTTGTCAAATCTGAAAAGATTTTACTCTGGTTTCAATATTTCATCAGTGTAATAATCCTTTGTGTGAGCTTCATTAGGGCTGCAAACACTGCATTTGCCTCAATTATGAGACCAGCTATACAGTGGACTTTGTTTGAGTTGTGAGATTTGATACTTGAATTTGGCAAATACGGATATCATCGTATTAGTGGAAGTGGTGAGTGTTTTACCTGGTGTTAATATGTTTGTTGTGATAGGCGCGCCACTGTGTCTGTCCTGTCTAGCACTTGACAAGAGCTGGTGGTGGTCTTATCACTTCTAACCATACTTCTCTTTCTAAAAATATCTTCATATGTAGAGTTGGGGCTGTTTTCATAGTGGCGTTTAGTTAGTTTTATTCCTCTGTTTTCTCCGATGTGAAATTTAGGACAGTCAAGATATTAATAAAACACTACCTGGAGCATACCTGTAGAGTTTCGGGAGTTCTTCTACTCCTCGAGCCTGGCCTGAGGCCAGACTCGACTTGTGATAACTTGGTCCACCAGGCTGTAGCTTGGAGCGGCCCGCAGGCCCACATATCCACCACAGCCCGGTTGGTTCAGCACTCCTTGCAAGAACCTGTCACCCACAGCATTCTTTTTTATTCGGTAACTTTTAACAGATCCAGGTGGAGAAGTAGTGTCAGTAATAATGTGTGAGGGTGATGGGGTTAGCTGTTGAGGTGGAGCATCTTCCTGTAATGACGCCGCTACTCTCAACATGAAGGTGACTGTGGTAGCAATGATGCAGTGATTTTCCTGTCGTTTCCTAAACAATGAGCATATTTCTGTGCCATGATGAATGTTGCTTGACGATGCTTGTAATTGTGGTGTTGGGTAGTGAAGGTTGAGGGTGGTGTTGATCAGCGGCTGGTGGTGGGTAGTTGAGGGGGGGGGGGGCAGGAGGTGGTGACGATCAGCGGCTGGTGGTGGTGGTGGTGGTGGTGGTGGTGGTGGTGGTGGTGGTGGTTGTAGGTAGCAGTACTTGTGGACGTGGACAAAGGTGGAAGTGGGTGTGTTCAGCCGAGGAGCACGAGTACTCTGAGTGGAGGGAGAAGCACCATTCAACGCACTCACTAACAACAGACACACCTTTGTCCGTTAATGGTTTGTTGGATATTACAGTTATGTTATTGGTGCTTATATTGCTCTTGCTTTTGTTGATGTTGGAAATGTGGGGGTGGTGGAAGCCTTAGGGGTTGACGGTGCAAGGGACTGTGTATACCTGCTTGATGAGCTTCTGGGAGTTCTTCTACTCCGTAAGCCTGGCCCGAGGCTTTACTCGTGAGAGTTTGGTCCACCAGGCTGTTGCTTGGAGCAGCCCGCAGGCCCACATACCCACCACAGCCCGGTTGGTCCGGCACCTTTTTTACAAAACAATTTAGTTTTCTCTTATAGATGTCCACGGTTGTTCCCACAATATTTCTTATAGTCGCTGGGAGGGTGTTGAACAACCGCGGACCTCTGATGTTTATACAGTGTTCTCTGATTGTGCCTATGGCACCTCTGCTCTTCACTGGTTTTATTCTGCATTTTCTCACATATCGTTCACTCCAGTATGTTGTTATTTTACTGTGTAGAGTTGGTACCTAGCCCTCCAGTATCTTCCAGGTGTGCTTTATCTCGTCAATGCGTGCCGTATATGTTCTCTGTATTCCCTCTATTTCAGCAATCTCTCCTGCTCTGAAGGGGGAAGTGAGTACTGAGCAGTACTCAAGACGGGACAACACAAGTGACTTGAAGAGTACAACCATTGTGATGGGATCCCTGGATTTGAAAGTTCTCGTAATCCATCCGATCATTTTTCTGGCTGACGCAATATTTGCTTGGTTATGCTCCCTAAACGTTAGGTCGTCGGACATTATTATTCCCAAATCCTTGACATGCTGTTTTCCTACTATGGGCAGATTTGATTGTGTTTTGTATCCTGTATTATGTTTAAGGTCCTCATTTTTGCAGTACCTGAGTACCTGGAATTTATTACTGTTAAAAATCATGTTATTTTCTGCTGCCCAATCGAAAACTTTATTAATATCTGCTTGTAGTTTTTCAATATATTCAGCAGAGGTAATTTTCATGCTGATTTTTGTGTCATCTGCAAAGGATGACACGAAGCTGTGACTTGTATTTTTGTCTATATCTGATATGAGAATAAGAAAAAACAGTGGTGCAAGGACTGTACCTTGAGGTACAGAACTTTTAACTGCGCTTGAACTCGATTTTATCTGATTGACTGTTACTCTTTGTGTTCTGTTCGACAGGAAATTGAGTATCCAGCGTCCTACTTTACCATTTATTCCCATTGACCTCATTTTGTGTGCTATCACTCCATGGTACATTTGTCGAATGCCTTTACAAAGTCTGTATATACAACATCTGCATTTTGCTTTTCTCCTAAAGCTTCTATGATGTTGTCATAGTGGTTGAGTAACTGTGACAGACAGGATCTTCCCGCTGCAAATCCATGTTGTCCTGGGTTGTGTAGCTCATTATTTTCCATAAACCTAGAAATTTGATTCCTAATTACTCTTTCAAAAACTAGTATTATGTGAGATGTTAGTGCAACTGGTCTATAATTTTTCCCAAAGCTTTATTCCCCCCCGTGTGCAGAGGAGCTATATCTGCAGATTTAAGTGCTGCTGGTATCTTCCCTGTATCCAGACTCTCTCCATATTACGCTGAGTGCTCTCGCTACTGGTACTTTACATTTCTTTATGAATATTGAGTTCCATGAGTCAGGCCCAGGAGCTGAGTGCATGGACATATTGTCAAATTCTCTTTCAAAGTGTTCTGAGTTCGTGTTAATATCCGTTATATTATCTGCAGCTTGAATGTCATTCATAAAGAAGCTGTCTGGATCTTCAACTTTCGTGTTGTTGATTGGTGTGCTAAACATAGCCTCATACTGGCTTCTTAGAATTTCACTAATTTCTTTGTTGTCCTCTGTGCACGTACCTTCAGTTGTAATTAACGGTCCAATACTGGTCCAGGTTTTAGATTTTGATTTTGCGTACGTGAAAAAACTGGTTGTTTGTTGACGGTGGCGGTGGCAGTGTTCCATCCCCTTAAAGAGAGTTGGTAGCGCGGGAGGACGCGACCAGGGGGGGGGGGGGGAGGTGATGCTGGCGACCAGTGGGGGGGGGGGAGGTGATGCTGGCGACCAGTGGGGGGAGGGGTATGGGGGGGGGCAGGAAGAGGCAGGGGAGGAGTAACGAGAAGGGGTGCAGGTCGCTTGAATAATTCACTGGGGGCCTTCTGAACGCTGTCTCCTGTACCTGGCTCTTACCTCCCACAACACCTGCCACAGCAACACCTGTCAAAGCAACACCTGTCACAACACCTGCCACAACAACACCTGTCACAACAACACCTGTCACAATAACACCTGCCACAACAACACCTGTCACAACAACAACTGTCACAACAACACCTGCCACAACAACACCTGCCACAACAACTGCCACAACAACACCTGCCACAATTACACCTGTCACAACAACACCTGTCACAACACCTGCCACAACAACACCTGTCACAACAACACCTGCCACAACAACTGTCACAACAACACCTGCCACAATAACACCTGCCACAACAACACCTGTCACAACAACACCTGCCACAACACCTGTCACAACAACACCTGCCACAACACCTGCCACAACAACACCTGCCACAACAACACCTGTCACAACAACACCTGTCACAACAGCACCTGTCACAACACCCGACACAACAACACCTGCCACAACAACACCTGTCACAATAACACCTGTCACAACAACACCTGTCACAATAACACCTGTCACAACAACACCTGCCACAACAACGCCTGTCACAACACCTGTCACAACAACACCTGTCACAACAACACCCGACACAACAACACCTGTCACAACAACACCTGCCACAACACCTGTCACAACAACACCTGCCACAACACCTGTCACAACAACACCTGCCACAACAACACCTGTCACAACAACACCTGTCACAACAGCACCTGTCACAACACCCGACACAACAACACCTGCCACAACAACACCTGTCACAATAACACCTGTCACAACAACACCTGTCACAACAACACCTGTCACAATAACACCTGTCACAACAACACCTGCCACAACAACACCTGTCACAACACCTGTCACAACAACACCCGACACAACAACACCTGTCACAACAACACCTGTCACAACACCTGTCACAACAACACCTGTCACAACAACACCCGACACAACAACACCTGTCACAGCAACACCTGTCGCAACAACACCCGACACAACAACACCTGTCACAACAACACCCGACACAACAACACCCGACACAACAACAACTGTCACAATAACACCTGTCACAACAACACCCGACACAACAACGTCACAATAACACCTGTCACAACAACTGCCACAATAACACCTGCCACAACAACTGCCACAACAACAACTGCCACAACAACACCTGCCACAATAACCCCTGTCACAACAACACCTGTCACAACAACACCTGTCACAACAACACCTGTCACAACAACACCTGCCACAACAACAACTGCCACAACAACACCTGCCACAACAACAACTGCCACAACAACACCTGCCACAATAACACCTGCCACAACAACACCTGTCACAACAACACCTGCCACAACAACACCTGTCACAACAACACCTGTCACAACAACACCTGTCACAACACCCGACACAACAACAACTGTCACAACAACACCTGCCACAACACCTGTCACAATAACACCTGCCACAACACCTGTCACAACAACACCTGCCACAATAACACCTGCCACAACAACACCTGTCACAACAACACCTGCCACAACAACACCTGCCACAATAACACCTGCCACAACAACACCTGTCACAACAACACCTGCCACAACAACACCTGTCACAACAACACCTGTCACAACAACACCTGCCACAACAACACCTGTCACAACAACACCTGCCACAACAACACCTGCCACAATAACACCTGCCACAACAACACCTGTCACAACAACACCTGCCACAACAACACCTGTCACAACAACACCTGCCACAACAACACCTGTCACAACAACACCTGTCACAACACCCGACACAACAACACCTGCCACAACAACACCTGTCACAACACCTGCCACAACAACACCTGTCACAACAACACCTGCCACAACAACACCTGTCACAACACCTGCCACAACAACACCTGCCACAACAACACCTGCTACAACAACACCTGCCACAACAACACCTGCC
>NC_091167.1:44404311-44436811 GCF_040958095.1 Procambarus clarkii | reverse complement strand
GCCTTGCGGTCACCTTGCGTTGATTCCGGGGGCGAGGCTCCCCGCGGCCCGGTCTCTGACCAAGGCAACTGGGGCCAGATTCACGAAGCAGTTACGTAAGTACTTACGAACGTGTACATCTTTCCTAAATCTTTGACGGCTTTGGTTATACTTATTAAACAATTTACAAGAATGAAAACTTCCTAAACAACTGGCTGTTATTGTTATGAACAGCCTCCTGGTGCTTTGGAGCTCATTAACTGTTTAATAATTGTAAAAAAAGCCGCCAAACATTGAGAAAAATGTACAGGTTCCTAAGTGCTTGCGTAACTGCTTCGTGAATCTGACCCTTGGTTGCTGGTCTGGTCAACCAGGCTATCCAACGCGGCAGCTCGCAGCCTGACGTACATATGTGTAAAATAATACAAATATAAATATACAAACATTTGCGAATATAAAGTTTTAGAATTTGAATTCTAATTGAATTTAACTGCGGCAGTTCCAGCCAGTCTAAGGACTTCTCAGTGTTTCAAAATCTCTCACCTAGGCCTACAGGCCTAGAACACGACGCTGCCAGACATGCATTATCGCTGACCGCCCGGAAGTCCTGTTAGTCTTATATATTCGCAAATCACATATCAACCCAGACTAAGTTTGGTCTTTATCGCGGTCAAGGCCTTGAGACGTGGTAATGAAGAGGGTGAGGGAGGCCCGCAGGGAGGAGAGAGGGGGGTGGGGGGTGGGGGAGACAGGAGAATAGGATGAAGGAGAGAAGAGGTGGTCACGGCATGAGTAATAAACCATGTGAACATCACGGAAGATGTTCAGAAGACACAGTGAAGGATCACACAGCGACTTCAAAGTAAGACACCAACTGTAACTGTCACGTCAAGAATACCTTATGTTGGCTAGTACATTATAAAAGTGAGGGGGAAGGAGATGAAAGGATGGGGGAGAGAGAGAGAGAGAGAGAGAGAGAGAGAGAGAGAGAGAGAGAGAGAGAGAGAGAGAGAGAGAGAGAGAGAGAGAGGACGGGGAGGGGAGGGGGTCCTCTAGGTACATGATGACTACTATTGTCAGAGGTACACACACACACACTGCTGCAGCTGCCTCTCATAATGCCGTGGTGAGAGCATGTCTGCGTCTGTCACGTGGACGGTGGCAGGTCTCTTCTCCTAAACATCTTACATTTACAAGCACATCACATTTCAGCTTCATTCTCTGTGAACTCTTTCTTGTTTTGTTTCGCTCTGGTCATTCCCAACCATGTCCTCCTGATACGGCAAAGGCATACTTTAGTCTGACATGTGTTGGTGTACTTACCGATAAAATATAATAGTAAGCAGCTGTGCTTGCGCGATCTCAGTTTTAGATTTTCGAACCCGCCATTCAACATAAAAACATGTATTCCATTATAGCTACAATTTGTATCCGTGTATGAAGTCTTCTCCCCAGTTCATTCCATTTCTGTACCACTAATCTCGCAGTGTTCAAGAGTGCACTTGATAAACACCATCAAAGGATACCTGATCAACCAGGCTGTGATTCATACGTCAGGCTGTAAGCAGTCGCGTCCAACAGCCTGGTTGACCAGTCCAGCAACGAGGAGGCCTAGTCAAAGACCGGGCCGCGGGAACGTTCATACCCGGAATCACCGCAAGGTAACCTAACTACAATGAAATTCTTTCTAATATTACTCAGTACTCACCTAATTGTGAGTGTCGCCCACCGATTAGTGATTATTATCACTATTATCAGTGATATTATCACTATTATCAGTGATATTATCATAATATCAGTGATATTATCAGTGATTATGATATTTTGTTTAGACTTGTGTCACGTGGTCGTTGGCGGCGCCCCACATGACGGCGCTCGGCCTTGACTACTTTGTCAATTTCCCTGAATATTTCACAAGTGTGTACGCGAGTGTGTGCTCAGTGTGCGAGCGTGTGCTCAGTGCGCGAGTGTGTGCTCAGTGTGCGAGTGTGTGCTCAGTGTGCGAGTGCATGCTCAGTGCGCGAGTGTGTGCTCAGTGTGCGAGTGCATGCTCAGTGCGCGAGTGTGTGCTCAGTGCGCGAGCGTGTGCTCAGTGCGGGTGTTCGCGCTCCAGGACCTCTAAAATGGTACAATAAAACTCAAATTTTGGGGGAGTTTTAAATGCTTGGATTAACATGTGAGAGTATGTGTTATACTCAAATTCTATGTCAGTTGGAATATAACCAATCACAGGCAAGCAGGCCTCTGACGTCATGCCAGACAGAGGAGCATCAGCATGCTCCCAGCAGCCTCAGTTATCCTCACTGACTCAGAGTAGGTGGACCTCGGCTGGCCAGATATATACCTTGTTGTCTTGGTCAATAAATATATACAGAAGCGACTACTGTGTCTACATTCAACCCGAACAAGGCAAACCAATATATGAAGCGGACGAGCACCCGGGCGTGTTGCATCAACTAGCAACAACACCGGCTGTAGACACGTGGTCAGCAGGCAGGCAGCACATCACCACCACAGCCACAACATCAGCTGGTCTACGTCAACAAACACCGGCGGCGTCAACATGTCAGGTGTTGAAGGATGGTACACAATAACGCCTTACCTTGCGTTACCTTCCAAGGTAAAGTACCTCGTGTCTGCAAGATGGCGAGGATACCAGACACGGTGGCTACCTATCTTGTGGCTAACTTTTGTCGCTTCCGCGGATCAACAGCTCTGCGGCTCGGTCTCTGACCAGGCCTCCTGGTTTGTCGAATTCTTTCATGACGGTGGGCGACACCCTCTTCCTTATACTAACACTCCTTTACACAGCCACTCCACACACCACACCCCAACACTACACCACCACACACCAACACCTCCACCCGCCACACCCCAACACTACCCCACCACACACCAACATCTCCACCCGTCACACCCCAGAATATCTCACAACACCGATACTACACCACCACATACCTCTTAAATGAGGCAATTACAATGTTTGCAGCTTTAACTGAAACTCACACTAAGGACTACCATGGCAGCGAGATATGGATACCAGAGAACAATGTTCAGATGTGACGGGAAACATAGGCTACAGGGAGGAGTCAGCCCGTACATCAAATACTGTACATGTGCACCAAACTGCTAAACACCACAAACAATATCGTAGAACTCATAACCAAATTACAGGTCCAACTGTGGTTATTGTCCTTGTATATAAATCACCAGATGCAGATCCTTAGCACTTCAAAGACCAACTGATGAAAATAAAATGCTGTTTAGAAAACCTCTCAAATACTCATTCTCATATCGGACATAAACAATGACACAAACTATAGTACCGTATCATCCTTTGCAGTACTGGAGCCAGCACAGTACCCTGGGAAACAGAGCTCTTCAAGGTTAATGGTCCGGATTTTAATTTGTTGAGTATGACACACTGGGTACTGCTAAATAGGAAATTGTAGATCCATCTTCCAATTTTTGCGGCAATTGCCTTTACAAGCATTTTGTGTGCAATAACACCATGGCCACATTTGTCGAAGACTTTTGCGAAATCTGTAAATATTACACCAGCGTTTTGCTTTTCTTCCATGGCATCTAAGGCCATGTCATAGTGGTACCTGGTTGATACCTGGTTGATGGGGTTCTGGGAGTTGTTCTACTCCCCAAGCCCGGCCCGAAGCCAGGCTCGACTTGTGAGAGTTTGGTCCACCAGACTGTTGCTTGGAGCGGCCCGCAGGCCCACATACCCACCACAGCCCGGTTGGTCCGGAACTTCTCTTAGAAAACCATCCAGTTTCCTCTTGAAGATGTCCACGGTTGTTCCGGCAATATTTCTTATAGTCGCTGGGAGGAGGGGTCCAGCAATTGTGACAGGCAGGAGCGCCCTGTTCTGAAACAATGTTGCCCAGGGTAATATAGATGCTGTGATTCTAGATTTCTAGATTGGTGCTCCCTAGAGTGGAGTACTGCTGCACAATGACAGCCACTTTCAAAGCTGGAGAAGTTGCTGATCTGGAGAGCGTGCAGAGATCCTTTACTGCTGGAATCAACTCAATATTATCTAAATTATTGGGACCGGTTAAAATACTTAAGTCTGTATTCTGTAGAGCGCAGGTGGAAAAGATACAGGTAATTTAAAAAGAAAATATTAGAGGGGCTGGTCCCTCTAATATTACGACATCACGCGAGACCAGTAGTCATGGCTGAAAGTGCAGAATACCCCCGTTGAAAAGCAGAGGTACTCATAGGTACTCAGGGTATTCTTGAATAAAACCAGTGAAGAGCAGAGGTGTCATAGGCACAATCAGAGTGTATAAACATCAGAAGTCCGGGGTTGTTCAACATCCTCCAGGCGAGCATAAGAAATATTGCCGGAAAAACCGTGGACATCTTCAAGAAGTGCCGGACCAACCAAGCTGTGGTGAGTATGTGGGCCTGCGGGCCGCTCCAAGCAACAACCTGGTGGACCAAGCTATCACAAGTCAAGCCTGGCCAGTAGACGAACCCCCTGAACCCTAACAAGGTACTTTTACCTTACCTTGCGATGATTTCGGAGTTCAACGTCCCCGCGGCCCGGTCCCCGACCAGGCATTTTGGTTGCTGAACTGGTGAACACCTCTGCTCTTCAACGCGGCTGTGTTATGACAACAAGGAGGAATTTTCTCACTCCTTGTGACCGCTTACAACCGCCTTCAGAATGTCTTAATGACACACAAAGTTGTCTTATTCCCCCTGAACTGTGTCACCTGGGAAATAGGGTTAACAAGGGTCCCTCTACCTACTACTGCACCACCTTGCCAGGCGGGGGATGGCGACGTGAGGGGGGGCGGGGGGTGGCGACGTGAGGGGGGGGGCGGGGAGAGGGAGAGTGTTGCAGGACGCCAGATGTGTGGCAGGTGTGTCTCACAGGGAGGGAGGGAGGGAGAATGGAACATATAACCGGTTAATTTGTGAGAGTGGTGATAAGGGTAATTCTGTGAGGGTGGTGTGAGTGGCAGGTGTAGGAGGGTTGGCACACATGACAGTGGCAGGTGTAGGAGGGTTGGCACACATGACAGTGGCAGGTGTAGGAGGGTTGGCACACATGACAGTGGCAGGTGTAGGAGGGTTGGCACACATGACAGTGGCAGGTGTAGGAGGGTTGGCACACATGACAGTGGCAGGTGTAGGAGGGTTGGCACACATGACAAACACCAGGTTGGCACACATGACAAACACCAGAACACTGGCGAGCAAGAGAAGGTAGTGGTACAGGAGGAGAGGAGAGGTAAGCGCTGTTGATGAATGTGATGAGTAATACAAGTCAACCCTCAACCCATCATGGCTCATATCATGGTGGTCCAGTCCACTACCGGTAGGAACCACAGCCTGGTTCATCACCTGGGTCTCGTTCCTCCCCCTCCAACCTCACACTTCTCCTCCCAGTCTCGCAAACTCTCCCCACTCTCACCCCCTTCTTCCCCACTCATCTACCCCCTCTCACACCCTCACCAAAGATCTCCCTCTCCCCACCCTTATCTTGCTTCTCTCCAACCTTCTCCTATAACTCCCATCTCACCCTCTCTCTCAGAATACACAACCCAAGCAAGCAACCTACCTCGCGGTTACCTTGCGATGATTTCGGGGCTCAACGTCCCCGCGGTCCAGTCTTCAACCAGACCTCCTGGTTGGGAGAGAGTTATGTCAACATCGTAGCCCCGAGACCATAAGGCTCTCCCTCTAAACATAAAGGTCGAACCTGGCCGGCCCTCACGGCCTTCAAGAGGCCATGATAACCACCTGCAAATAATACCTTTTCATTCAGCTGCGATTTGTGTGAGACTGACTGTGGCCCCCACACCCCCTCCCAGCAACACACCCCCTCCCAGCAACACCCCCTCTCCCAGCAACACCCCCCCTCCCAGCAACATACCCACAGCCTCCACACCCCCTCCCAGCAACACCCCCCCTCCCAGCAACACACCCACAACCATAGCGGCTACCTTACAACTTCTCTCCCCTCTCTAACCTTGCTGTGATGAACTCTGTCCTCTCATTTACACAACGTTAAACCCGCTCTTTCCCCTCATCTTCCGTGTGCCTTGTCCCTCCCTACCCGTCATGCTGCCTTAAGCAAACAATTGGTGTGGTGGCCGTCACCTTCCCCGTACACGGCTCTCTCCCGCCAGACAAAGCATCACCAGTCTCTTATTATAGAACAGCACGACACTTTTACCCGGGCATAGACCAGGTGTCGGGCGCCTGGCGTGTAGGCGTGACACAGGCGGGGGAGGAGACAGGCCCTGTAAAGAAAGGGCGGAGGGAGGAGGAGGAAATAGTTAGGAGATGGGGAAGGAAGTGTGTGATGCGTGTGGGGGGGGGGGAAGGAGACAAAGTGACAGGTGTTTACCTAACAGGGAAGGGAAGAGTGGTAAACAAACGTACAATACGGACTACCAGACCACACCGTCTGGGAATTCAATAAGCACCTTCAAAATGAACTATGACGAAAAACAAAGAATAATGCCAAGTAGAAAAGCGGGGCTAGAAAGCTATTGCTCAACCCCACCATCACATATAGATAAGTACATGTAGAGGAGTACACGAGAGAGGGTTGGACAGTCTACATAGTCCCAGCCCGGCCTCATGTTTGGGTAGTACTTATAGTAACCATGAAATTGAAATAAGTTTACTGATGTAAAATACACACAAAGGGATGAGGTAGGTCAAGCTATCCCTCACCCCGTTCAGTACAATCGTGTTAATACATATATATATAAACACACATCACAAACAATAAACATATTACCGAACATTCTGAGTGATAAACATATACATTTCTTCCTTTACACAAGTAGTATGTTACCAGACGTACACACAAATACTTTTATGACTATGTATACAGACAATTTGCAAGAGACATTCAGGCTGCAAGGACATTCAGACATCAACCAGGTATCAACCAGACAATTCAACAAAAGGTTACTATATTGGTGTACAATTCATATATCTCTCCAGAATAACATCAACCTTTCCGTTGAGTAACGAAGAGGACCATAGTACATATACCGACCTACAATAAAATTAGAAAGTAGAAATCGGTACTATTGAATTTGGACAAACCGGAAAAGATTTTCTATTTATGTTGCAAAGACAACTTACACTAACCTAACCTTCCTAGGCCTAATACACGCTATAAGAGGCCTAATATAATACATGTGTGCTATAGTAGGCTTAGGAATATTTAAATTGTTTTTTAGCTTAATGTTTTTCGGACTATAAACTGAAGAGTACCAAGTTCAACCAGCATTTAGCTGGGACAAGAAGTGTTGATCGGGATGGAGGAAACCTGTCATGGGGAGAGGAGACATCCACACTTGTAATACAAGTCTGTCAGTGGGGCATAGACAAATAACAAGATATTTCAGGAAGACAAGTTCCAGCTCCTGCGGCGAGGATAAACGAAAATACCATAACGGAAACCATATATAAAAAGCAATCAAATCAAATTGTAGAACGATAAAGCAATATAAAAGATTTGAGAGTAATGTAGGAAAACCTTGCTTTTAAACAACACAATAAAGTCACCGACGAATGATTTAACTCATAACAACAATTAACATGAATGATTAAACTCATAACAACAATTAACATGAATGATTAAACTCATAACAACAATTAACATGAATGATTAAACTCATAACAACAATTAACATGAATGATTAAACTCATAACAACAAACCATTGTTATGAGTTTAATCATTCTCTGCTGGAATCTGATTTTAAAATTCTGGACACTTGTATGAATGGCCAGTCAGATTTGAGAGTAATGGAATCCTTATATATAAAGGAGCTGCGGCCTCTGTTATATAGCAACCTTTCAGCTGTTCAATTGTACACTGTATAGTGCACAGTTGGACCTGTAATTTGTTTTATAGTTCATTCGGCAGTTTAATTTTATTATAATTTTGTTTAGTTTACCATGTCTTTGCCCTTTCTTACTTATTTTAAGTCTTGACATTGTACATTATTATAATCTTTTTATTTAGGATATATAATACATTTTTGGGTATTTAGATTTGTTTAATATTTGAGTTTTTATAAGATTTTGGTTAGTACTTTATAGTTGTCGCTTATTGTGTTTGTATTTTATATACATGTTTTGTAGATTTGTAGTCATTATATGAATATATGTTATAGTGTTTAGTATCTATGTGTTAGGTATCACGTGTCACTCCTGTTGATCACTTCGCGTTAGTTTAATAGTATCGTTTGTTTTAGTAGTTATAAAATTCCTCTTGTAATTTAATGGATTTTTGAATTAGCTTTTATCTATGTGACAGTTAATAAGTTTTATTTGTATTGATCACTTTAAGCTTTTTTTTTTTTAATCATTTACCTTTCTTTTCTTTGATAGGCAATTGTATTCAGTATGAGTTCTTTGTTTACCAGTTATTTGATTGTTTTTTTTTTCTTTTAGATCTGATGATGAATACGAGAAGTATTCGAAATGTTATGCATTTTAAAGTAAAGAATCTGAAACAAGATGTTCAGTATATCCCTGGTTTCCCTATTCATCTTAAAATTAAGATTCCCGAAGGGAACATCGATCATAAATATTATATATATATATATATATATATATATATATATATATATATATATATATATATATATATATATATATATATATATATATATATATATATGTCGTACCTAGTAGCCAGAACGCACTTCTCAGCCTACTATGCAAGGCCTTATTTGCCTAATAAGCCAAGTTTTCCTGAATTAATAAATTTTCTCTAATTTTTTTCTTATGAAATGATAAAGCTACCCATTTCATTATGTATGAAGTCAATTTTATTTTTTTCGAGTTAAAATTAACGTAGATATATGACCGAACCTAACCAACCCTACCTAACCTAACCTAACCTATCTTTATAGGTTAGGTTAGGTTAGGTAGCAGAAAAAGTTAGGTTAGGTTAGGTTAGGTAGGTGAGTTAGTCGAAAAACAATTAATTCATGAAAACTTGGCTTATTAGGCAAATCGGGCCTTGCATAGTAGGCTGAGAAGTGCGTTCTGGCTACTAGGTACGACATATATATATATATATATATATATATATATATATATATATATATATATATATATATATATATATATATATATATGTCGTACCTAATAGCCAGAACGCACTTCTCAGCCTACTATTCAAGGCCCGATTTGCCTAATAAGCCAAGTTTTCATGAATTAATGTTTTTTCGTCTACCTAACCTACCTAACCTAACCTAACCTAGCTTTTTTTGGCTACCTAACCTAACCTTACCTATAAATATAGGTTAGGTTAGGTTAGGTAGGGTTGGTTAGGTTCGGTCATATATCTACGTTAATTTTAACTCCAATAAAAAAAAATTGACCTCATACATAGAGAAAAGGGTTGCTTTATCATTTCATAGGAAAAAAATTATAGTAAATATATTAATTCAGGAAAACTTGGCTTATTAGGCAAATCGGGCCTTGAATAGTAGGCTGAGAAGTGAGTTCTGGCTACTAGGTACGACATATATATATATATATATATATATATATATCTATCTTGGAGTAATCTTTCAAACATTGGGTCCTCTAACATTTCGATGGCGTTCCACACCCTGATATATATATATAAATATAAATATATATATATATAAATATAAATATATATATATATATATATATATATATATATATATATATATATATATATATATATATATATATATATATAATATTGACCAGACCAGACACTAGAAGGTGAAGGGACGACGACGTTTCGGTCCGTCCTGGACCATTCTCAAGTCGATTGTGAGAATGGTCCAGGACGCACCGAAACGTCGTCGTCCCTTCACCTTCTAATATGTGGTCTGGTCAACATTCTTCAGCCACGTAATTGTGACTCATCGCATATATATATATATATATATATATATATATATATATATATATATATATATATATATATATATATATATATATATATATATATATATATAATTATTAAATATGACCGAAAAAGTAAGATTAATAATTCTAACACGAATTTTCTCAATCTTTCGTACATTACGCTTCACTGTTGGAGGTAAATCAAAAATCAATTCTCCAAAATTCATTTTTATTTCTAGTCTGACGCGACACGGGCGCGTTTCGTAAAACTTATTACATTTTCAAAGACTTTAGTTCACAAATACACAACTGAATAGAACTTACGTATCTCCGATTTTATATCTATATTTGAGTGAGGTGGAAGGGGTGATGTGGCATTAACACAAGACAGAACAAAGTGTGGTATTAATAGGGTATTAATTTCATCAACACAAGACAGAACAAGAGTATTAATAGGGTATTAATTTCATCAACACAAGACAAAACACGAAACAATGGATATTGAATAGAAGTGTTTGTAGAAAGCCTATTGGTCCATATTTCTTGATGCTTCTATATTGGAGCGGAGTCTTGAGGTGGGTTTGCGTTTGCCTCGCAAACGTCAAGCCGCCTGCTATCGCTGTATCTATCGATAGATACAGCGATAGCAGGCGGCTTGACGTTTGCGAGGCACTACACATCAAGAAGTCAACACCAGCAATCAACAGCCAATTATTGCACAACTATATTCTACCCACCTCAAGACTCCGTTCCAATATAGAAGCATCAAGAAATATGGACCAATAGGCTTTCTACAAACACTTCTATTCAATATCCATTGTTTCGTGTTCTGTCTTGTGTTGATGAAATTAATACCCTATTAATACTCTTGTTCTGTCTTGTGTTGATGAAATTAATACCCTATTAATACCACACTTTGTTCTGTCTTGTGTTAATGCCACATCACCCCTTCCACCTCACTCAAATATAGATATAAAATCGGAGATACGTAAGTTCTATTCAGTTGTGTATTTGTGAACTAAAGTCTTTGAAAATGTAATAAGTTTTACGAAACGCGCCCGTGTCGCGTCAGACTAGAAATAAAAATGAATTTTGGAGAATTGATTTTTGATTTACCTCCAACAGTGAAGCGTAATGTACGAAAGATTGAGAAAATTCGTGTTAGAATTATTAATCTTACTTTTTCGGTCATATTTAATAATATATGTCTACAGGAAAGACTGCTACCAAAATATACTAATATATATATATATATATATATATATATATATATATATATATATATATATATATATATATATATATATATATATATATATATATATGTCGTACCTAGTAGCCAGAACGCACTTCTCAGCCTACTATGCAAGGCCAAATTTGCCTCATAAGCCAAGTTTTCATGAATTAATTGTTTTTCGACTACCTAACCTACCTAACCTAACCTAACCTAACTTTTTCGGCTACCTAACCTAACCTAACCTATAAAGATAGGTTAGGTTAGGTTAGGTAGGGTTGGTTAGGTTCGGTCATATATCTACGTTAATTTTAACTCCAATAAAAAAAAATTGACTTCATACATAATGAAATGGGTAGCTTTATCATTTCATAAGAAAAAAATTAGAGAAAATATATTAATTCAGGAAAACTTGGCTTATTATGCAAATTTGGCCTTGCATAGTAGGCTGAGAAGTGCGTTCTGGCTACTAGGTACGACATATATATATATATATATATATATATATATATATATATATATATATATATATATATATATATATATATATATATATATATACACACACACACACACACACGATTTAATGTCCGAAAACGAGCTATGTCGAGTAGTGTTGTATATAATTTAAGTTATCTGACCATATCCCAAGCCCAAGCATCACGCTGATGTATAGGTAACGCCAGTTGTAGGATGCCTTAAGCTTCACTGCCCAATAAACTCGCCCCTTGGGGGAAAATTTATAATTTAAAATTAAGCTTCATTAATACGTCGCATTTTTAACGGACTGTTTCTAGTGTAAAACTGTGAGGCATTAGGAGAAAAAGAACGGGTTGTAAGGTATAAAGAGAAGACTTCACCTCCTGGTTGTCTCCACCACGGGCTATGGTATACCTTGTGGTATACTATCTTGAGTAAACTATTACAACAGTCTTACAAGTGCTTTAAATAATGCCTTGGGTCTCTGAGTGGGTGTTTGGCCATCACCGTAATGCTCTGGTACCTTGACTGACCTTGACCGCGCTCTCTTGTCCACCTCTCCCCCCTCCCCCCCTGCTCTTACTGATTGGTCACTGATGAAGATTAAGCCACCCAAGAGGTGGCACGGGTATGAATAGCCCGTAATGCTCTTAATATAACATTCATCGTTATAAATCCCTCCCTCCTCTCCTTCTCTAACCCCCCCCCCCAAGATGACCTTCCCCAGGTAGATGGCACCTAGAGCAGCACCAGTCACACAACGAGTGCTTCACCGTGTTGGCACTGGCACCACAACCCGTGCCAACTCTCTACACAACCCCCCCCCCCCCCGCCAGGCTCATCCAATACAACCAACACATGTGGAGGGGGAGAGGGGGGGAGAGGGGGGGAGGGAAGGGGGGACTGAGAATCAAAATATGATTGTGGGTGTTGTTTGTGTTGTATAATTATATGTGCTTGTTTACACGCAACATTTGTATTGGTGCTCCGATTTTGTATGTTTAATGTGTTAATGTTTGTAGTTAGTCGTTATTATTGTGTTTGACAATTTGTTAACACTATTGACAAGTTGTGTGAGAGTGATGTGGTGGAGGCTGACTCCATACACAGTTTACAATGTAGATATGATAGAGCCCAGTAGGCTCAGGAACCTGTACACCAGTTGATTGACGGTTGAGAGGCGGGACCAAAGAGCCAGAGCTCAATGTGCTTGTGGTGGGGGGGGGGGGCAAGCACAACTAGGTGAGTAGAGGTCCACGGCTGTTCAAGATTCTCGCAGCAATTATAAGAACGATTGCCGGAACAAAAGTGTAAGTCTTCAAGATAAAAATTGACAGTTTTCTGAAAGTGGCGGACCAACCAGGCTGTGGTGGATATGTGGGCCTGCCTGGTGGACCAAGCTCTCACAAGTCAATCCTGGCCGTGGGGGAAGTAGAAGAATTCCGAGAACCCGATCAAGGTACATCTAGGTAAAACTTGGCTTTTACCCGAGTATAAACAAGGACGACCTTGAACGTTACAAAAATTAAAATAGCAACGTCTGAGGCACACAGGGCGTCGGAGACTGGTCAAAGTGGCTACAATTTTCTTATTATTATTTTCCGAGCGCAACGTTTGACAGTAAGTACATCTGTGTGTATATAATTATCAACACACGCCACTGTGCACCAGGCGTGATATTCACAGCTGGTGTACAGTAAACTGTCGTACAGGCCAACACAGCTGGTGTACAGTAAACTGTCGTACAGGCCAACACAGCTGGTGTACAGTAAACTGTCGTACAGGGCAACACAGCTGGGTGTACGGTAAACTGTCGTGCAGGCCAACACAGCTGGGTGTACGGTAAACTGTCGTACAGGCCAACACAGCTGGGTGTACGGTAAACTGTCGTGCAGGCCAACACAGCTGGGTGTACGGTAAACTGTCGTACAGGCCAACACAGCTGGGTGTACGGTAAACTGTCGTACAGGCCAACACAGCTGGGTGTACAGTAAACTGTCGTACAGGCCAACACAGCTGGTGTACAGTAAACTGTCGTACAGGGTAACACAGTTGATGTACAGTAAACTGTCGTACAGGGTAACACAGTTGGGTGTACAGTAAACTGTCGTACAGGCCAACACAGTTGGGTGTACAGTAAACTGTCGTACAGGCCAACACAGTTGGGTGTACAGTAAACTGTCGTACAGGGCCAACACAGCTGGTGTACAGTAAACTGTCGTACAGGCCAACACAGCTGGTGTACAGTAAACTGTCGTACAGGCCAACACAGCTGGGTGTACAGTAAACTGTCGTACAGGCCAACACAGCTGGGTGTACGGTAAACTGTCGTACAGGCCAACACAGCTGGTGTACGGTAAACTGTCGTACAGGGCCAACACAGTTGGGTGTACAGTAAACTGTCGTACAGGCCAACACAGCTGGTGTACGGTAAACTGTCGTACAGGGCCAAGACAGTTGGGTGTACAGTAAACTGTCGTACAGGGCCAACACAGCTGGTGTACGGTAAACTACACATACGCCTGGAAGCGGCAAGTATTGCGTCACAAACTATACTGTGGCGTCGGGGAGTCCCACATGTGACGTCACAACCAGCAGGAGGTTTGTATCACCAACACTCACCTCACCAACACTTACCTCACACGCCTCACCAACACTCACCTCACCAACACTTACCTCACACGCCTCACCAACACCTCACACGCCTCACCAACACCTCACACGCCTCACCAACACTCACCTCACCAACACTCACCACACACGCCTCACCAACACTCACCTCACACACCTCACCAACACTCACTCCACACGCCTCACCAACGCTCACCACACACGCCTCACCAACACTCACCTCACACGCCTCACCAACACTCACCTCACACGCCTCACCAACACTCACCTCACACGCCTCACCAACACTCACCTCACACGCCTCACCAACACTCACCTCACACACCTCACCAACACTCACCTCACACGCCTCACCAACACTCACCTCACACGCCTCACCAACACTCACCTCACACGCCTCACCAACACTCACCTCACACGCCTCACCAACACTCACCTCACCAACACTCACCTCACACGCCTCACCAACACTCACCTCACACGCCTCACCAACACCTCACACGCCTCACCAACACTCACCTCACACGCCTCACCAACACCTCACACACCTCACCAACACTCACCTCACACGCCTCACCAACACTCACCTCACACGCCTCACCAACACCTTACACGCCTCACCAACACTCACCACACACGCCTCACCAACACCTCACACACCTCACCAACACTCACCTCACACGCCTCACCAACACTCACCTCACACGCCTCACCAACACCTCACACGCCTCACCAACACTCACCACACACGCCTCACCAACACTCACCTCACACGCCTCACCAACACTCACCTCACACGCCTCACCAACACTCACCTCACACGCCTCACCAACACCTCACACGCCTCACCAACACCTCACACGCCTCACCAACACCTCACACGCCTCATCAACACTCACCTCACACGCCTCACCAACACTCACCTCACACGCCTCACCAACACTCACCTCACACGCCTCACCAACACTTCACACGCCTCACCAACACCTCACACGCCTCACCAACACTTACCTCACACGCCTCACCAACACCTCACACGCCTCACCAACACTTACCTCACACGCCTCACCAACACTTACCTCACACGCCTCACCAACACCTCACACGCCTCACCAACACTTACCTCACACGCCTCACCAACACCTCACACGCCTCACCAACACCTCACACGCCTCACCAACACTCACCTCACACGCCTCACCAACACTTACCTCACACGCCTCACCAACACCTCACACGCCTCACCAACACTCACCTCACACGCCTCACCAACACTTACCTCACACGCCTCACCAACACCTCACACGCCTCACCAACACCTCACACGCCTCACCAACACCTCACACGCCTCACCAACACTTACCTCACACGCCTCACCAACACCTCACACGCCTCACCAACACTTACCTCACACGCCTCACCAACACTTACCTCACACGCCTCACCAACACTTACCTCACACGCCTCACCAACACTTACCTCACACGCCTCACCAACACCTCACACGCCTCACCAACACTTACCTCACACGCCTCACCAACACCTCACACGCCTCACCAACACTTACCTCACACGCCTCACCAACACTTACCTCACACGCCTCACCAACACTTACCTCACACGCCTCACCAACACCTCACACGCCTCACCAACACTTACCTCACACGCCTCACCAACACTTACCTCACACGCCTCACCAACACCTCACACGCCTCACCAACACTTACCTCACACGCCTCACCAACACCTCACACGCCTCACCAACACCTCACACGCCTCACCAACACCTCACACGCCTCACCAACACCTCACACGCCTCACCAACACCTCACACGCCTCAGCAACACCTCACACGCCTCACCAACACTTACCTCACGCGCCTCACCAACACTTACCTCACACGCCTCACCAACACCTCACACGCCTCACCAACACTTACCTCACACGCCTCACCAACACCTCACACGCCTCATCAACACCTCACACGCCTCACCAACACTTACCTCACACGCCTCACCAACACCTCACACGCCTCACCAACACTTACCTCACACGCCTCACCAACACTTCACACGCCTCACCAACACCTCACGCGCCTCACCAACACCTCACACGCCTCACCAACACTTACCTCACACGCCTCACCAACACCTCACACGCCTCACCAACACTCACCTGCAACAAAAACAAGACAATTAAACTGAATTCAGAACACACCTTAAAATATACTTACTCTACCTACTCCTACATCTTTTAAGGGGCTACAGTAAATAATATGGTCTTGAATGTGGTCTTGAATGAAGATACGTTCCAGCTCCTGCGTCAAATGAAAATATAAAAACAGAAACCACGTACAAAACGCAGGCAAATCATAACATAGAACGAAAAGGCAATGTAAAGGACCTGGGTGTACTCATGTCGGAAGACCTTACCTTTAAAGAACACAATAAAGTAGCCGTCACAACTGCAAGAAAAATGACAGGTTGGATAACAAGAACTTTTCACACTAGAGATGCTATACCAATGATGATACTTTTCAAAACGCTTGTGCTCTCTAGAGTAGAGTACTGCTGCACAATGACAGCCCCTTTCAAAGCTGGAGAAATTGCTGACCTAGAGAGCGTGCAGAGATCCTTTACTGCTAGAATCCACTCAGTAAAACATCTAAATTACTGGGACCGACTAAAGAGCCTAAATCTGTATTCTCTTGAGCGCAGGCGGGAGAGATACATAATAATTTATACATGGAAAATAGTAGAAGGGCTGGTCCCAAACCTGCACACAGAAATAACATCACATGAGACCAGAAGGCATGGCAGGATGTGCAGAATACCCCCGTTGAAAAGCAGAGGTGCAACAGGTACTCTGAGAGAGAACTCTATCAACATCAGAGGTCCGAGACTGTTCAACACGTTTCCACTACACATAAGGGACATAACTGGCCGACCCCTCACAGTGTTCAAGAGAGAACTTGACAAACACCTCCAAATAATACCTGATCAACCAGGCTGTGACTCATAGGTCAGGCTGCAAGAAACCGCGTCCAACAGCCTGGTTGACCAGTCCAGCAACGAGGAGGCCTGGGGCCAGATTCACGAAGCAGTTACGCAAGTACTTACGAACGCGTACATCTTTCCTCAATCTTTGATGGCTTTGGTTACATTTATTAAACAATACAAGCATGAAAACTTGCCAATCAACTGTTGTTATTGTTTTAAACAGCCTCCTGGTGCTTCGGACCTCATTAACTGTGTGATAATTGTAAACAAAGCCGCCAAAGTTTGAGAAAAGATGTACAGGTTCGTAAGTGCGTAACATCTTTGTGAATCTAGTGCCTGGTCGACGACTGGGCCGCGGGGTCCCTAAGCCCCGAAATCTCCTCAAGGTAACCTCAAGGTAACCTCAAGGTAAGGTAACCCCAGGGCACAGTCTTTGCTCCACTGCTATTTCCAATTCTTATTTCGGATACAGACAAAAATACTAGTCACAGCTTCGTGTCATCCTTAGCAGATGATACAGAAATCAACATGAAAATTTTCTCTATAGAACACACTGAAAAACTGCAGGCAGATATTAATAAAATCTTCGATTGGGCAACTGATAATAACATTATGTTTAACGGTGACAAGTTCCAGGTACTGATACCTGGTTGATTGATGTTGATGGGGTTCTGGGAGTTCTTCTACTCCCCAAGGCCGGCCCGAGGCCAGGCTTCACTTGTGAGAGTTTGGTCCACTAGGCAGTTGCTTGGAGCGGCCCGCAGGCCCACATACCCACCACAGCCCGGTTGGCCCGGCACTCCTTGGAGGAAACAATCTAGTTTTCTCTTGAAGATGTCCACGGTTGTTCCCGCAATATTTGTTATGCTCGCTGGGAGGACATTGAACAACCGCGGACCTCTGATGTTCATACAGTGTTCTCTGATTGTGCCTATGGCACCCCTGCTCTTCACTGGTTCTATTCTGCATTTTCTACCATATCGTTCACTCCAGTATGTTGTTCACTGAGGTATGGTGGAAACGAAGAACTTAAACGAAACACAAGGTACAGGACACGATCAAACCTAATCATAGAAGAAAAGCAACACATAATAGATCTGGGAGTTATGATGGCTGACGACCTGACGTTTAATGAACATAACCGAGCAAATATAGCGGCGGCGGCCAGGAAAATGACAGGATGGATTATGAGAACGTTCAAATCCAGACCCCACAGTTATGTTATTACTATTTAAATCACTGGTGTTGTCCCGTCTTGAGTATTTCTAGGTACTCACTTCCCCTTTCACAGCAGGATAGATCTCTGAATTCAAGGGAATACAGAGAATATATACGGCAAGCATAGAAACAATAAAACATCTAAATTATTGGGACTGTCTCAAAGCTCTCAAAATATACTTATTGGAAATGAGGCGAGAAAGGTATCAAATAATATACACAAGGAAGATACTTGAAGGTCAGGTCCCAAATTTACACAATAGTATAACAACACACTGATTACCCTATGATCACCTTGTGTTGGTTTCGGGGTTCAGCGTCCCCTCAGCCTGGCATTGTGCAGGCCTCCTCTTTGCTGAACTGGTCAACCATGCTGTTGAACGCGGCTGCGCGCAGCCTGACATAAGTCACATATGTCACTCATACGTGTCTGGAGCGAAAGACGCGGAAGAAAACGCAGAACAGAACCAGTGAAGAGTAGAGGTGCAATGGGCACAGTCAGAGAACACTGAACATCAGAGGTCCAGAGCTACTCAACACGCTCCCAGCAAGCATAAGAAATATTGCTGGAGCAAATGTGGATGTATTCAAGAAGCACTTAGATAAGCTCTTGCAAGAAGTGCCGGACCAACTAGGCTGAAGTGTATACATGGACATGCGGGCCGCTCCAAGCAACAGCCTGGTGGACCAAGTTATCACAAGTCGAGACTGGCCTGAGGCCGGGCTCGGGAAGTAGAAGAACTCCCAGAACCCTCTCCTTGAATTCTACAGGCATTCCATTTCAGGTGCTGTAGGCTGAAGTCCCCAAGCAGGATGATGTTTGGGGCTGGATTTGTGAGGTTTTCTAATCAGTGTTTTATTTTCATTAGTTGGTCTTTAAACTGCTGAGGATTTGCCCCCGGTGACTTACATATGGCAATATACATATACAATATACATATGCATATACTATGCATATGGCGTGTCGTAAGACATGGCAATAAAGAAGGAGGGCGCGTGTATCCCAGATGGTAAGGTCACGTTCACGCCGTGGCCCATGACCGTAATACAGCAATATGTGCCACGTTAAACCACAGCTGAAATTACCTTGAATACAAATGTCATAATAAAGGTCAGGAAAAGTTGAAAGTTATGACCTTTGAGAGCAGTGGGCAGCGCCCTTGGCGACCCAGAGCAGTGGTGACCTGACCTTCTCTATGGAGAACACTATGACCAAATGATCACGTTAAGGATACCCTGTTAAAACCTACGCCATGTTTAATTACTGTCGGTAGCCAATACCAGGATAAGTTATCCACGCCCGTAGTACTGCAGCTCCCTAAGGTATTACAGCTATGGACGAAATACATATTCAGTTTCATATGAAATATTCTTATTACTCATGTAATGGCTAATATTCAAAGGCCATGAATACTTTCTTGATGGGGTTCTGGGAGTTCTTCTACTCCCCAAGCCCGGCCCGAGGCCAGGCTTGACTTGTGAGAGTTTGGTCCACCAGGCTGTTGCTTGGAGCGGCCCGCACGCCCACACACCCACCACAGCCTGGTCCGGCACTTTTTTAGAAAACAATCTAGTTTTCTCTTGAAGATGTCGATAGAATTACCACCATAACCAGGTATTCCAGAGGTCTCTTTGACCTGAAGCGACACTCGCCAATACTTCCTCCAGAGGTAGTGAGCCGCCACAAAGTGTTGCTCACCCCCCCCCCCCCCCCACATGCTCGTCTGATCTTAATCTGGTGACCTGACCTCGCTTGACCCGATGCCTCTCACCTTTTCACAAGCAGGTGGTTATTACTAGCTTATGGTCAACTGTCACCACAGCCTCCTCTCTCCCTACCCTAAACATTACTGCAAATACACTAGAAGGTGAAGGGACGACGACGTTTCAGTCGGTCCTGGACCATTCTCAAGTCGATTGTCAATTTGAGAATGGTGCAGGACGGACCGAAACGTCGTCGTCCCTTCACCTTCTAGTGTGTGGTCTGGTCAGCATATTTCGGCCACGTTACCATGACTCATCGCCTGCATTACTGCAGATATATAAACCTATCCACACCAATGTTTTCCAGTATCTTAATCACCTCCATGGTTAAGTGCTTAATAACACAATAGTTGCTATAGCAGCTATCTTACACTGACAAATGTATGTATGTATGTATATATATATATATATATATATATATATATATATATATATATATATATATATATATATATATATATATATATATATATATATGTCGTACCTAGTAGCCAGAACGCACTTCTCAGCCTACTATGCAAGGCCCGATTTGCCTTATAAGCCAAGTTTTCCTGAATTATTATATTTTTACTATTTTTTTCTTATGAAATGATAAAGCTACCCATTTAATTATGCTTGAGGTCAATTTTTTTTATTGGAGTTAAAATTAACGTAGATATATGACCGAACCTAACCAACCCTACCTAACCTAACCTAACCTATCTCTATAGGTTAGGTTAGGTTAGGTAGCCGAAAAAGTTAGGTTAGGTTAGGTTAGGTAGGTTAGGTAGTCGAAAAAACATTAATTCATGAAAACTTGGCTTATTAGGCAAATCGGGCCTTGCATAGTAGGCTGAGAAGTGCGTTCTGGCTACTAGGTACGACATATATATATATATATATATATATATATATATATATATATATATATATATATATATATATATATATATATATATATATATATATATATATATATATGTATATTATATATATATATATATATATATATATATATATATAGGTATACAGGATATGTGGAAGCTGGTCAGAATAATTGCATTTCACCTTTGTAAACGCACATTAATGACACTGTAAAAAAGACACCTCGAACACGGTTTTTGTACGACGTAAGTAAATCTGTGTATGTAAATTTATGTTTGTAGGTTAGCTTAGCATTTTAAAAGCACTACAATCACCTGTTGTTGATTGTTCAATAAATCACTGAACTATATATTTAACAGATCTCTAACACTGTCCATGGAGAACAGAAGAAAATGTACATATGCTGGTTAGCATTGTAAATGTGTGGCCACGTCTGTGGTAGAAAAATAATAATAACAATAATAATAAACACTAGTTACAGCCTTGCGCCTCCACCACACCACCACGCCCCGGCCTCCTAAGGTTTCCCAACGTCAAGAAACTCTCGAACTAAAATGTTCTCTCCTAACCTACCAGAGGACCTAAAATAGAAAACGGGACTGTACGTCAATTTCGCGAGCCTCTACTGTTTTCTACTACAATGATTTTTGCCCTTAATTAAGTAGACAATACGTCAAAATACGACGTGCTATTAGAAGGGGCTGCGCGACGTCAAGAAACTGTTGATTTAAAGTGCCTTATCCTAACCTATCAGAGGACCCACGGACAGAATACGGGACATAATGTCAATTTCGGGAGTATCCCACGCGTCATCTTTCCTCTTCACTACTCGTCCTCCCCTCTCCATCCCCAGTCTTACTTCCTCCCAACCACACCTATCCCCATTACTACATATTCCCACCACACCTGTCCAGGTGAACACCACCATCGTGAACACCTGTAAAATAACAACATACACCAGTGAAGAGCAGAGGTGCCATAGGCACAATCAGAGAACACTGTATAAACATCAGAGATCAGCGGTTGTTCAACGTCCTACCAGCAAGCATAAGAAATATTGCCGGAACAACCATGGACATCTTCAAGAGGAAACTAGATAGTTTCCTTCAAGGAGTGCCGGACCAACCGGGCTGTGGTGGGTAAGTGGGCCTGCGGGCCGCTCCAAGCAACAGCCTGGTGGACCAAACTCTCACAAGTCAAGTCTGGCCTCGGGCCGGGCTTGGGGAGTAGAAGAACTCCCAGAACCCCATCAACCAGGTATGTATCACCTCGCGGACAATATATACCACAGGTACAGTATACACCACCATAACCACGGGGTACAGTATACACCACCATAACCACGGGTACAGTATACACCACCATAACCACGGGTACAGTATACACCACCATAACCACGGGGTACAGTATACACCACCATAACAACGGGGTACAGTATACACCACCATAACAACGGGTACAGTATACACCACCATAACCACGGGTACAGTATACACCACCATAACCACGGGTACAGTATACACCACCATAACCACGGGTACAGTATACACCACCATAACCACGGGTACAGTATACACCACCATAACCACGGGGTACAGTATACACCACCATAACCACAGGTACAGTATACACCACCATAACCACGGGTACAGTATACACCACCATAACCACGGGTACAGTATACACCACCATAACCACGGGTACAGTATACACCACCATAACCACGGGTACAGTATACACCACCATAACCACGGGTACAGTATACACCACCATAACCACGGGTACAGTATACACCACCATAACAACGGGGTACAGTATACACCACCATAACAACGGGGTACAGTATACACCACCATAACAACGGGGTACAGTATACACCACCATAACAACGGGGTACAGTATACACCACCATAACCACGGGGTACAGTATACACCACCATAACCACGGGTACAGTATACACCACCATAACCACAGGTACAGTATACACCACCATAACCACGGGTACAGTATACACCACCATAACCACAGGTACAGTATACACCACCATAACCACGGGTACAGTATACACCACCATAACCACAGGTACAGTATACACCACCATAACCACGGGTACAGTATACACCACCATTACCACGGGTACAGTATACACCACCATAACCACGGGTACAGTATACACCACCATAACCACGGGTACAGTATACACCACCATAACCACGGGTACAGTATACACCACCATAACCACGGGTACAGTATACACCACCATAACCACAGGTACAGTATACACCACCATAACCACGGGTACAGTATACACCACCATAACCACGGGTACAGTATACACCACCATAACCACAGGTACAGTATACACCACCATAACCACAGGTACAGTATACACCACCATAACCACAGGTACAGTATACACCACCATAACCACGGGTATAGTATACACCACCATAACCACAGGTACAGTATACACCACCATAACCACGGTACAGTATACACCACCATAACCACGGGTACAGTATACACCACCATAACCACGGGGTACAGTATACACCACCATAACCACGGGGTACAGTATACACCACCATAACCACGGGTACAGTATACACCACCATAACCACGGGTACAGTATACACCACCATAACCACGGGTACAGTATACACCACCATAACCACGGGTACAGTATACACCACCATAACCACGGGTACAGTATACACCACCATAACCACGGGGTACAGTATACACCGGGTAAGGTATACACAGGGGCGGCGGCCACGCCCTCAGAAGGCAGCGAGAGTAATCAATACGATATCGTCATCACTCTCCCGGTGCCCGTATACCGGCCTCTGTCCCAGCCTCTCCCATCCTTGTCCCAGCCTCTCCCATCCCTGTAGACCCGTCTCTGTCCCAGGCTCTCTCATCCCTGTAGACCCGTCTCTGTCCCAGCCTCTCCCATCCCTGTAGACCCGTCTCTGTCCCAACCTCTACCATCCCTGTAGACCCGTCTCTGTCCCAGCCTCTCCCATCCCTGTAGACCCGTCTCTGTCCCAACCTCTACCATCCCTGTAGACCCGTCTCTGTCCCAGCCTCTCCCATCCCTGTAGACCCGTCTCTGTCCCAGTCTCTCCCATCCCTGTAGACCCGTCTCTGTCCCAACCTCTACCATCCCTGTAGACCCGTCTCTGTCCCAGCCTCTCCCATCCCTGTAGACCCGTCTCTGTCCCAGCCTCTCCCATCCCTGTAGACCCGTCTCTGTCCCAGCCTCTCCCATCCCTGTAGACCCGTCTCTGTCCCAGCCTCTCCCATCCCTGTAGACCCGTCTCTGTCCCAGCCTCTCCCATCCCTGTAGACCCGTCTCTGTCCCAGCCTCTCCCATCCCTGTAGACCCGTCTCTGTCCCAGCCTCTCCCATCCCTGTAGACCCGTCTCTGTCCCAGCCTCTCCCATCCCTGTAGACCCGTCTCTGTCCCAGCCTCTCCCATCCCTGTAGACCCGTCTCTGTCCCAGCCTCCCCCATCCCTGTAGACCCGTCTCTGTCAAACGCCAACAGAAACAGAACTGCTCCGGCCATTGGTACCCGAGGGCCCCATGCGTACATGACCGCTACATAAGGCAGCACCTAGAGGAAGCGGATATGAGGAAAGATATAGGACTAACCGAGATCTCGCAATGAATTCATAAAAATGTGTGGAAAGTCTATACTATACTTTTAACATCATAAATATAGCAAACAGAAAATGGGCATGAGTTCATCATGACCATTTTCTGTTTTCACACCTGGTAAATCTCTTATATTTCCACGTAAGTTGAGTAATAAAACAGTAAAGGAACTGATGAGCGAACAACGTGATCAACAGTTATCAGAAAAGCTTCCGACACCTTCCAGCGCAGCAGACTTGAAGATGCCTGACTTTAAGAGACTACCTTGAGGCTACCTTGAGGTGCTTCCGGGGCTTAGTGTCCCCGCGGCCCGGTCGTCGACCAGGCCTCCTGGTTGCTGGACTGATCAACCAGGCTGTTGGACGCGGCTGCTCGCAGCCTGACGTATGAGTCACAGCCTGGTTGATCAGGTATCCTTTGGAGGTGCTTATCCAGTTCTCTCTTGAACACTGTGAAGGGTTCGGCCAGTTATGCCCCTTATGTGTAGTGGAAGCGTGTTGAACAGTCTCGGGCCTCTGATGTTGATAGTTCTCTCTCAGAGTACCTGTTGCACCTCTGCTTTTCAACGGGGGTATTCTGCACATCCTGCCATGTCTTCTGGTCTCATGTGGTGTTATTTCTGTGTGCAGGTTTGGGACCAGCCCCTCAATTATTTTCCACGTGTAAATTATTATGTATCTCTCCCGCCTGCGCTCAAGGGAGTACAGATTTAGGCTCTTTAGTCGGTCCCAGTAATTTAGATGTTTTACTGAGTGGATTCTAGCAGTAAAGGATCTCTGCACGCTCTCCAGGTCAGCAATTTCTCCAGCTTTGAAAGGGGCTGTCATTGTGCAGCAGTACTCCACTCTAGAGAGCATAAGCGTTTTGAAAAGTATCATCATCGGTATAGCATCTCTAGTGTGAAAAGTTCTTGTTATCCAACCTGTCATTTTTCTTGCAGTTGTGACGGCTACTTTATTGTGTTCTTTGAAGGTAAGGTCTTCCGACATGAGTACACCCAGATCCTTTACATTGCCTTTTCGTTCTATGTTATGATTTGCCTGAGTTTTGTACGTGGTTTCTGTTTTTATATTTTCAATTTTTCCGTAGCGCATGAGCTGAAACTTATCCTCGTTGAACACCATATTATTTTCTGTAGCCCATAGAAAGACCTGATCTACATCTGATTGGAGGTTTGCCGTGTCCTCTATGTTGCCAACTCTCATGAAAATCCTAGTGTCATCTGCAAAGGATGATACAGTGCTATAGGTTGTGTTCTGGTCTATGTCCGATATGAGGATGAGAAAAAGTACTGGAGCAAGCACAGTACCCTGGGGGACTGAGCTCTTCACGGTTGATGGGCTGGATTTTATTTTGTTGACTATTACACATTGGGTTCTGTCAGTCAGGAAATTGTAGATCCATCTGCCTATTTTCCCGGTAATTCCTTTTGAACGCATTTTATGTGCAATAACACCATGGTCACATTTATCAAAAGCTTTTGCGAAATCTGTGTAAATTACATCAGCGTTTTGTTTGTCTTCCATAGCATCTAATGCCATATCATAGTGGTCCAGCAACTGCGACAGGCAAGAGCGCCCTGTTCTGAAACCATGTTGTCCGGGGTTATGGAGATGCTGTGATTCCATGTATTTTGTGATCTTACTTCTTAGCACTCTCTCAAAAATTTTTATGATGTGCGATGTTAGTGCTATCGGTCTGTAATTTTTTGCCTCTGCCTTATTTCCTCCTTTATGGAGTGGTGCTATCTCTGCTGTTTTTAGTATGTCAGGGATAACGCCAGTATCTAGGCTTTGTCTCCACAGAATGTGAAGGGCCTGCGATAGTGGTTTTTTTACAGTTCTTGATGAATATGGAGTTCCAAGAATCCGGGCCTGGTGCAGAGTGCATAGGCATACTGTTTATGGCTTCTTCAAAATCTAGTGGAGATAGGGCGACGTCTGATATATGATTTGATGTTGGTATCATATCCATGAAAAAATCATTTGGGTTATCAATCTTTAGTGCATTTAATGGATCACTGAAAACAGAGTCGTACTGCTTCCTCAGTAACTCGCTCATTTCTTTCTTGTCATCTGTGAAAGTTCCATCTCCCTTTCGCAGGGGCCCGATACTAGATGTGGTTTTTGAGCTTGATTTTGCATAGGAGAAAAAATATTTCAGATTTCTCTCTATTTCACTGATGGCCTTTTGCTCTCTTTGCCTCTCCTGGGTTTTGTATGATTCTTGTAGCTTGAGTTCAATTGTTTCTATTTCTCTACCTAACCTTCTTCGCCGTTCTTGAGATAGGGTGCGACTCTCAAGTTGTTCCGCGATTCGTTTTCTTCGCCTATATAGGGAACGACGTTCCCGTTCCAATCTGCATCTCTTTCTCTTTTTTCTTAGGGGTATGCGGTTTGAACATATTTCTAGTGCTACTGAGCTTATTTTTTCCAGGCACTGGTTCAGGTTTGCATTTCCTAGCTGTTCTACCCAGTTTATTTCTGTGAAGTCCTGGTTTATTTGCTCCCAGTTTATCCGTTTATTATTGAAGTTGAATTTGCTGAAATCTCCTCCACCGGGAATCTGGACTGGTTTTGAAGGTCCATTCCCCATGGTTGTCAGAACTTCAATTAAGTTGTGATCTGAGTAACAGGTATTTGTAATCATTATGTTCCCGATCAACTCATCATTATTAGTGAAAATGAGGTCCAGCGTGTTCTCCTTC
Organism: Procambarus clarkii; assembly: GCF_040958095.1. NCBI lineage: Eukaryota > Metazoa > Arthropoda > Malacostraca > Decapoda > Cambaridae > Procambarus > Procambarus clarkii. The sequence goes on along the minus strand of NC_091167.1, from coordinate 44,409,383 downwards.
CTAGTTGGTTCTACTATTTGCTGGTTTAAGGCAAACCTATCGCACATCCGTAGCAGGTCATTTGCATGTGCCTTCTCATTTAGGCTACTTCCTGGTATTCTTTCTGATATTACTGTATTAGCTAGGTGCTTCCATTTCAGGTGCCGTAGGTTGAAGTCCCCAAGCAGGATGATGTTCGGAGCTGGATTTGTGAGGTTTTCCAAGCAGTGCTCTATTTCTTTCTTTCTACTTCCTCCCAGTCCTCTGGGAGGACTAAGAAATAAAAAATGACTAAGAGACTTTAATAGGCACTGGGAAAGCAGCTAGATGGGCACCTGCCGGAATGTAAAAATGGCAGCAAATGGCCAGGCGCAGATTGTAAATTACTCAACATCAGAGGCCCGAGACTGTTCAACACGCTTCCACTACACATAAGGGCCATAACTGGCCGACCCTTGCTTGATACCTGCTTGATGGGGTTCTGGAATTTCTTCTACTCCCCAAGCCCGGCCTAAGGCCAGGCTTGACTTGTGAGACTGGTCCACCAGGCTGTTGCTTGGACCAGCCCACAGGCTCACATATCCACCCCAGCCCAGTTGGTCCGGCACGTTTTTTTAGAAAACAAGTTTAGTTTTCTCTTGAAGATGTCTACGGTTGTTCCGGCAATTTTTCTTATAGTTGCTGGGAGGACGTTGAACAACCGCGGACCTCTGATGTTTATACAGTGTTCTCTGATTGTGCCTATGGCACCTCTGCTCTTCACTGTTTCTATTCTGCATTTTCTTCCATGTCGTTCACTCCAGTACGTTGTTATTTTACTGTGTAGATTTGGGACCTGTCCCTCCAATATTTTCCATGTGTATATTATTTGGTATCTCTCTCGTCTCCTTTCTAGTGAGTACATTTGGAGAGCTTTGAGACGATCCCAATAATTTAGGTGATTTATCTCGTCAATGCGTGCCGTATATGTTCTCTGTATTCCCTCTATTTCAGCAATCTCTCCTGCTCTGAAGGGGGAAGTGAGTACTGAGAAATACTCAAGACGGGACAACACAAGTGACTTGAAGAGTACAACCATTGTGATGGGATCCCTGGATATGAAAGTTCTCGTAATCCATCCTATCATTTTTCTGACTGACGCGATATTTGCTTGGTTATGCTCCCTAAACATTAGGTCGTTGGACATCATTATTCCCAAATCCTTTACATGCTGTTTTCATGCTGATTTTTTTTTTTCAAGAGAGAACTTGATAGGCACCTCCAAAGGATACCTGATCAACCAGGCTGTGACTCATATGTCAGGTTGCGAGCAGCCGCGTCCAACAGCCTGGTTGACCAGTCCAGCAACCAGGAGGCCTGGTCGACGACCGGGCCGCGGGGACGTTGAGCCCCGAAATCATGGCAAGATAAGGTAAGGTACCACGCGGCTAGTCAAGGAGCGGCTGGGTGCTGGTAGTGGAGGAGACGCTGTGCCTCTCCCCAAGGGGCAGATAGGAGAGGTGAGGGGAGTTACACCAGGCTACGATTTACGCCAGGAATAACTGATCTCGGTGGAGACTAGTCCGTTGACAGCATAGTCCACGTTTACAGCATGGTCGACATTTACAATATGGTCGACGTTTACAACACTGTCGACAGAATCAGTCAACCACTACGGACTACAACAATCTTCCCCACCAACCACCAATGAAAATATTACCAATAAGGTCCAAATCGCTACAAAATAATGTTATGAATCACTGAATATTCTCAAGTGAAGCTTGACCTCGAGCCGGGCCTGGGGAGAAGAACTCCCAGAAGGCCATAAAGGTACAATCCAGATACTTTACAGCCATACAAAGTAACCCGTATCCCCCCCCCCCCCCCAATCAAAATTAGTAAGGCCACTGCTGCCTTCAGAAAGCAATTAGAGCATCCCAAAGTGAGGTGCTAACACAAGACATCCCGGCACAGATCAGTCGACAAGTGGTCAAGTGATGGTGGTGGTGGTGGTGGTAGATGTCGAGCGGTCGAGCCACGTATAACGGTCGTTATACTGCCCGTCGTTAACCTGGTCGTTAACTGCGCGGAACGACCAGGTTAACCATTCGAGTCGTCCTTGGAGAGTACACCACGTGGTGTGTGGTGTTCCACCACGTGAGCTGCCACATCCAACAGTCTGGTTGACCAGTCGAGCAACGAGGAGGCCTAGTCGAGGACCGGGCCGCGGGGACGCTAAGCCCCGAAATCATCGCAAGGACACCGCAAGGTAGTCAACACCCATTATTGCTAAGATAAAGGAATCTTACTTTGTTACTGTTGTTTATGGTGGTGGTAGGTAATGGTGGAGTGGTGGTTATGGTGGTGGTAGGTAATGGTGGAGTGGTGGTTATGGTGGTGGTAGGTAATGGTGGAGTGGTGGTTATGGTGGTGGTAGGTAATGGTGGAGTGGTGGTAGTGGTAGTTATGGTGGTGGTAGGCAACCCGTTCTCGCACTTCATTACAGTCAATATTGACTTATTTAATACATGCATATGTGACATACTAAACATACTAGTTTACCTTGAAAAGCTTCATAGAAAACACCGACCTTACCTAACCTTCTTAGTATGTTAAGATAAGCATCTTAAGCAATAAGATGTTAAGATAAGCATCTTAAGCAATAAGGTGCTTATCTTAACATACTAAGAAGGTTAGGTAAGGTCGGTGTTTTCTATGAAGCTTTTCAAGGTAAACTAGTATGTTTAGTATGTCACATATGCACGTATTTAATAAGTCAATATTGATTATACGAAAGTGCGAGAACGGGTTGTGGTAGGGGGTGGTGGTGGTGCGCGAGGTGGTGGGAAAACGTGGAACACATGGAAAATACTGGAGGGACAGGTACCAAATCTATACATTAAAATAACAACATACTGGAGTGAAGAAAATGCAGAATAGAACCAGTGAAGAGCAGAGGTGCCATAGGCACAATCATGAGAACACTGTATAAACATCAGAGGTCCACGGTTGTTCAACGTCCTCCCAGCGACTATAAGAAATATTGTCGGAACAACCGTGGACATCTTCAAGCTAAAACTAGATTATTTTCTCCAAGGAGTGCCGGACCAACTGGTGGTGCCGGACTGGTGGTTATGGTGGTTGGGGTGATGGTGATGGTGAGGGTGGTAGTAGTGGTAGTGGTGGTGGCGATGTTACCAATCAGTGCCAACAGGGAGTTAGATCTAGCTCCCTTGGCCCCGCATCCTTGCTATTGGAACATGGAGAACGCGATTTAAATCTCTTGCCGTTCGAATTTAGTGTCGTGGGAGCGTGTTGTTGTTAGTGGTAGAAGTGCTGTTGTTGGTGGTGGTAGATGTGCTGTTGTTGGTGGTGGTAGATATGCCGTTGTTGGTGGTGGTAGATGTGCCGTTGGTGGTGGTGGTAGATGTGCTGTTGGTGGTGGTAGATGTGCTGTTGTTGGTGGTGGTACATGTGCTGTTGTTGGTGGTGGTAGATGTGCTGTTGTTGGTGGTGGTACATGTGCTGTTGTTGGTGGTGGTAGATGTGCTGTTGTTGGTGGTGGTGGTAGATGTGCTGTTGTTGGTGGTGGTAGATATGCCGTTGTTGGTGGTTGTAGATATGCTGTTGTTGGTGGTGGTAGATATGCCGTTGTTGGTGGTGGTAGATGTGCTGTTGTTGGTGGTGGTAGATATGCCGTTGTTGGTGGTGGTAGATGTGCCGTTGGTGGTGGTGGTAGATGTGCTGTTGGTGGTGGTAGATGTGCTGTTGTTGGTGGTGGTACATGTGCTGTTGTTGGTGGTGGTAGATGTGCTGTTGTTGGTGGTGGTAGATGTGCTGTTGTTGGTGGTGGTAGATATGCCGTTGTTGGTGGTTGTAGATATGCTGTTGTTGGTGGTGGTAGATATGCCGTTGTTGGTGGTGGTAGATGTGCTGTTGTTGGTGGTGGTAGATATGCCGTTGTTGGTGGTGGTAGATGTGCTGTTGTTGGTGGTGGTAGATATGCCGTTGTTGGTGGTGATAGATATGCTGTTGTTGGTGGTGATAGATATGCTGTTGTTGGTGGTGGTAGATATGCCGTTGTTGGTGGTGATAGATATGCTGTTGTTGGTAGTGATAGATATGCTGTTGTTGGTGGTGGTAGATATGCCGTTGTTGGTGGTGATAGATATGCTGTTGTTGGTGGTGGTAGATATGCTGTTGTTGGTGGTGGTAGATATGCTGTTGTTGGTGGTGGTAGATATGCTGTTGTTGGTGGTGATAGATATGCTGTTGTTGGTGGTGGTAGATATGCTGTTGTTGGTGGTGGTAGATATGCTGTTGTTGGTGGTGGTAGATATGCTGTTGTTGGTGGTGGTAGATATGCCGTTGTTGGTGGTGATAGATATGCTGTTGTTGGTGGTGGTAGATGTGCTGTTGTTGGTGGTGGTAGATATGCCGTTGTTGGTGGTGATAGATATGCTGTTGTTGGTGGTGGTAGATGTGCTGTTGTTGGTGGTGGTAGATATGCCGTTGTTGGTGGTGATAGATATGCTGTTGTTGGTGGTGGTAGATATGCTGTTGTTGGTGGTGGTAGATATGCTGTTGTTGGTGGTGGTAGATATGAGGTGTTTATCGAGTTCTCTCGCAACACTGAGGGGCAGGATATTTATGTCCCGTATGAGCAGTGGAAGCGTGTTGAACGGTCTCGGGCCTCTGATGTTGATTAAGATGTCTTCAAGAAGCATTTTGATAAGTTCCTGTAACAAGTGCCAAACCAACCAGGGTGTAGTGGATATGTGGGCCTGCGGGTCGCTCCAGGCAACAGCTTGTTGGATCGAGTTCTCACGAGTCAAGCCTGGCCTCAGGCCGGGCGCGGGGAGTAGAACTCCCAGAACCCTCTCCAGGTATGCTTTAGGTATATGGCGGTGTGCAGGCTGGCCAGCCTTGCACACCACAATATGACCAACCATGCACCAAAGGCACTGCTGTGGGAGTAGTGCCACGCTACGAGACGAGGGACAAGGACGACGATGCCAATCATGGGGCAGTGCCTGGTAACCAATCAGGCTGAGGAGACACGGCCCCGTTACCTTGGCACCCGACCACTACACAAGACACGCTTCGAACGACCA